>NC_056727.1:355397747-355408879 GCF_019279795.1 Protopterus annectens | reverse complement strand
AACAGGATAGGAGATGAGATAAAAATGATGTCTAACCAATCCGCAGTGAAGTCCCCAGGAAGGGATGGTATTCCTTTGGAAGTTTCAAAGCTAGGAGGGAAAACAGATCTGGAAGATTTTAACAGTATTTTAAGAAGAGAAGCACCAGCATCCTGGAAGAAAGAGATGGTGTCTGTAATTTCTCAAGTGGGTAAAGACCCCATTATATCCAGCTTCATACAGGCCCATTTCAATCTTAAACAGTGGATGTGAAGTTGTTCAATCTCCCCGTTTGTTCTTTACACATAGGTTTGGAGCCGATCCATCGGCCGCTTTCCAAGCTCAAGATCTTTGAGTTAGCTCGAGGCACAGTCCCTGTCCCATGATGCTCTCCTACCAACCCCAGATCTAGTTTGCTACTGCAAAGGATCGCACGAGCTCGGGCCAGTAACCTTCTTTACTATATTTAAAGAATTTAAAATTTCTTATTAGACTATAATTAGTGGATTGAAAGTTATTTTTTGTCTTCTAATTCGGAGCGGTAGCTCCTAGGCCTTTAGCCATTCTTGAGTTACTTTTTCTTGACAGGGCTTTGTCAAATTTAATTCCCTATCCCCTTAGAATTAGTGTATTTGAACTTTTGTGTAACATTCTTCGTATAGTCATTACAGTTCAGGGATCTGAACTTTCTAGGAGTCCGTTGGTTCAGTTTTTTGATTATCAAGGATCTGATATTTGTTGTAATTGTTATAATGTCGGAGAAACAAAAATCTGGTTTTAAAAGATGTGACTGTGGGCAAAAGATGTCAATCACTGATGATCATGTTTCTTGTGTGTACTGCTTGGGTCTACTACATTTACAAGAAGATTGCTCTATCTGCCATTCCTTCAGTGGCAGGGTTTTATTAGAGAGGCGAAGAAAATTGCTTGATTGAGGGCTGTTGAAGCCAGATTTCCAAGAAGCTTTAGACAAGACTGACCAGACCCCCAAGTCCTCGAAGGGGTCGAAGTCTTCTAAGGTGTCATTGGAGCAGAAGTCTTCTGTTCCGAGCACCTCTGGGCAGACTCGGTCGCCGGCTCCACAGCCTTCGGAGCTGTGCACCGAGATCTTACCTCAGAGCCAAGTCAATGTGTTGGAGCCGGTGTCGGAGATTTTAAAGTCTTCGATCCTTAAGTCGGTGGCTTCTTTGGCTCCTTCGAGCCGTTCTTCCGGTATTCTTTCTGACATTAATGTGGACCGTGTGGTGCAGAGACTTTTGGTGAACCCTGCCCTGGCCAAATTGCTTTCAGCTTCGACCCATTTTGCTTCGAAGCTTACAACACCCCCTACTATGATTTCTGCTCCTCCTCCGAGGCCAGTTGAGCCTTCGGAGCCAGAAAGAGAGGATCCGATAGTGGTGGAACCCTCAGAGCCGAGGTCTGTTCCAGTGCCCTAGTTTCCATCGACCTTGACTTCTTCGGTTCCGATCGAAGAGTCTCTGAGCTGACACTGTCTCTCTGGTTCCGAGGGAGAGAGTCAAATCAACGCTTCGGTTCTGACTCTCCCTTTCTGGCTTTGGCGCAGATGAGTTCAGTTCCGTCCTCTGGTTCGGAGCTTGTAATCTCAGCCCCCGGGAGGTTGCCATCTTCTTCGGAACCGGCAAACTCCTTGGTTCGGGAAACTGGTGCCTTCGATGCCATGAGGAGGGTCATGTCTGCTATGACCCTTACCTCTTAATATCTTTCCTCTTCCTCCCCTAAAGGTCCGCGTTCTGTCCCTACACCACAGGTTCCCACCAAGCGTTGAGACCCAGAGCCTCAGGTAACCCCATTGGATCACCCCTGCTTGACTGAGACTTCACCAGACCACTGATGAAGTCCCCAGAAAGACTGTGCAAGAGGAGGCATTTAGATTTCCCTTAGGAATCCTTAACATCAGACACCGACTTAGAGGAATCAGAAGGGTCCCTACGGTCCTCCTCTGAGGATGTCTCATTTGCAGACATCCTGGAAATATTAAGGCAGAGGGGTGACTGGCAGTCCCTTACCACTACTGAGAATGTCTGTTCTCCTGAAGGCCTTTGGGTCTCAACCTTCCACTTCCTGGGTTACTCTGCCCTTTGATGAATTAATGGACTTGGTCGCTCGAAGGGTGTGGGAGTCTCCTGATTCCATGGAACTGGTCCCTCAGAGGCCCAACAAATTTATCACCTCCCCTCGAGACAGGTCTTTTCTTATGAAGGGAGTCCCCGTTGATGCCATGGTGGTGGCGGCGGCCACCAAGAAAGAGATGTTAAAAACCTCTTCTGTTCATCCTCCTAATAAGGACTCTAGGACTACAGACAGATACAGGAAACGCATCTTTAGTTCTGCGACATTTGCAATGAGATTGCAGAACCCACTTTACTCATCTTCAACGAGATCTCCTCAAAGAGCTTGAAGATACTCTACAGGGCAAAACAGATGATGCTGTTTCAGGCAAAGTAACGGCACAGCTTAACACCCTTAATTCTGTTGTGAACTCGTCCATGCGGCTTATTTCTTATGCAGCCGATGGATCGAGCCAGGCAGCAGGTTCAGCGCGCTTATGCTCCTTTGTGGAAGCCTTCAAGTCTTCCTTTGTGAATACCCCATTTGATGGCTCTTCCTTGTTTGGGCCTAAAGTCAAGGAGACACTTGCTAGGTGTGAGCAGGAAGGAAAGACTGTATCTGCTGTAGGAGTCTGTTTTTTTCCACCCCCACTAGACCATACCCCAAAGGGCAAAAAGGTGGAAAAATGTGGTTCCGAAAGTCCCAAGGAACTTTCTAGAACACATATAGTGAACCCCCCTCCAGGGGCAGAGGAGGGAGGGGGTATAATGGTAGACACCGCCCAGGCGGCAGAGGGGGTCCGCAGAACCAGGGTGACAGGGAACAGTTCCTTGGCAAGCCCTATCAGCTCTCCTGAGAGGAGGCCCGACCGTCCTGCTCTGGAGGCAGTCGGGGGTCTCTTAGCTTTATACCCAGACACCTGGCTAGGAATTACATTAGATTCTTGCATAAAAAGCATAATTACCAGAGGTTACATCATTCCCTTTTCAGAATCTCCTTTCATTTGTACAAGAATTACAGACGTTCCACCCAGTCTGTGGAATCTAGCAACCATAGAAATTCAAAGGCTGCTAGGAAAAAGTCATCCAGCCAGTCCCGGTGAACCAGATAGGATCCGGTACTTACTCCAGGTTTTTTTTAGTTCCAAGGAAGACAGGGGACTGGATGCCCATTTTAAACCTCAGCAAGCTAAATACCTTTGTCACAAAGGAAAAGTTCCGGATGGTCATGCTTCAATCAATACTTCATTTCTCGAAACGAGCAATTGGATGTTCTCTGTAGATCTCAAGGATGCGTTCTACCACATCAAAATGGCCAGGCCATCCAGAGATACTTGCGTTTCTGTCTGGGGGCCAGTCACTACCAATGCCAAGCTCTGCCCTTTGGTCTCACCACAGCCCCCAGAGTGTTCACCAAATGTATGGCAGTGGTCACAGCTCACCTGAGACGTTTAGGATTCCGGGTGTTTCCATATTTCGAAGACTGGCTCCTCACCATCACCACCAGGCATCAACTAATTTGTGCCAGAGATTACACTATCAACCTGTGTTCCAGGTTGGGCATAACCTTAAATTTTGAAAATTCTGCTTTTTTGCTGTCGCAGTATATTTCCTTTATAGGAGCAGATCTAGACACCACCACCTCCCTGGTCAGATTGCCTCTAAAAAGAGTAATAACTTTGTGATGTCAAGTATCCCAGTTGTTAATGGAAAGGAGAGTTCCGGCATTCCAGGTCTTGAAGCTGCTAGGTACCATGGCAGCTACACTTAATAGCGGTTCCTGTGGGACGAATGCACATGAGGATACTCCAATGGCTACTATTCACACAGTGGTCTTATCAACAGCTTCCAATGTCACACAAGATTATTCTGACAAATGCTTGCAAAAAGGACCTTCTTTGGTGGTTGAACAGCCACCAAGTTACTGTGTAGGTTGCCCATTTATACTTCCCTCTCCCACAGCCACAGTGAACAAGGATGCTTCCCTGATAGGGTGGGGTGGCTGTTTCAGGGAAGAACTGTTTCAGGGAAGAACTGTCCAAGGCACTTGGTCAGACATGGAATCGCATTTCCACATCAGTGTCTTCGAGTTGAGAGCGGTGTTTCTAGCGTTGCAACACTTTCACAACTCTCTACCTCGAGAGACGATTGCAATACAGATGGACAACATGTTGGTAGTCTGGTACATCAACAAGCAAGGGGGAACCAAATCTTACCCCTTATGCCGAGAGGCCCTGAGACTTTGGCAGTGGGCTGTATCCACCGGGCGCTTTCTGATAGCAACACACATACCTGGGTCATCCAACGTGATAGCGGACAAACTGAGCAGAGTCATTCTGTTGCCCCACGAGTGGTCCCTCAAAGAACAAGTGGCGGAAAGGATATTCCACAGATAGGGCCAGCCTTGCTGCAACCTTTTAGCATCCTCGCTGAATGCAAAATGCAGAAGCTACTTCGCCCTGTACCCCCCACCCGGGGGACAGCCCAAGGGACTCGCTTGTACATGATTGGCCCTCTGGTCTCCTATATGCCTTCCCTCCAATTCCTCTGATTCCCAGATTCTTACGGAAAGCCAAAAGCCTGGGAAGGACTGTTATTCTAATAGCCCCGTTTTGGCCTCAGCAGATATGGTTCCCCGTCCTACAGCAATACCAAGTGGAAGAACCTTGGGTTCTGGACCCAGTGCCAGACCTTCTGACTCATTCGTCGGGAGTTCTTCACCCCTCTCTTGTCTCCCTCAAACTAACATCTTGGCTGCTTCACTTCACAACCTAGCCAGGTCACATGATTTGTCTCCAGCGGTTCAACATATTTTAGTTTCCTCTCACAAAGTCTCCACCAGGAAACTTTATAATAGCAAATGGAGGCGATTTGCTCATTGGGCTTCTCAGCATGGTGTTGATCCCTATGTTGCCCCTATTCATAGTATTCTGGAATTCTTGACTTCGCTGTTTCACGATGGTACTGCAGCTTCTGCGATAAGGGTTCAATTAGCTGCCATATCTAACATCTTAGGCCACCTATCAGACATCCTGTTACTCCCTGGAATCTGAATTTGGTTCTATCTCAAGTCATTCTTCCACCTTTTGAGCCTACATCATCTTGTCCTTTGAAGTTCCTTTCTTGGAAGACAATTTTCCTAGTGGCTATTACTTTGGCTCGTAGAGTTTTTGAACTGCAAGCACTTTCTATCAGGCCCCCATATCTAGTCTTTCACCCCGACATTGTGTCTTTAAGAAGGAATCCTACCTTTCTTCCTAAGGTCTGCTCCGAGGCAACTTTGAACCAGTCTATTGACCTTCCTATTTTTTTCAGACATCATACTAGTAGAATGGAGTACATGTTACATAAGCTTGGTGTTCACAGACAGTTGAGGTTTTACTTAGAACAAAAGAATTTAGGAAATCTGATCAACTATTCGTCTCCTATGCAGACAATAAGAAAGGTTTGTATCTGTATCCAAAAGGTCTGTATCCAAAATTGCATTGTCCAAATGGATTGCTGACTGTATAAAACTTGCATATTCTTCAGCTAAACAACCTTTAGAACGTGAGGTGAAAGCTCATTCTACCAGGGCTGTTTCTACATCTTTAGCCCACACAGCCCATCTACCTTTGGACACCAATTGTGCAGCTGCTACCTGGTCCAAACATCATACATTTATCACTCATTACAAAGTGGACAGGGCTTCCTTTGGTTCCACCGTTCTCAGGAATATACTCCCGTGAGCCGCCCAGGATTAGGGTGTTTGGGACACTTCCCATGTGTTAAGAACAAACTGCGAGATTGAACAACTTCACATAAAGAAGTTATGTTCTTACCATAACCTTCCATGTGAGTTGTTCATCTCGCCTTTGTTCTTACACTCCCTCCCACCTTCCCCCTCCAGGTTATGGAAGAACAGGTATGACTGGTGGTCTGGTTGATCTTGCTCATGTCCTTCTTTCCAGCCAGATTATTGTTTAGCTGTTGTAAATAGTTATGTCCTTTGTACATTGTTTATAATTGGTTGCTTAGTGTGTTTTTTATTGCTGGTTTAGCAAACTAGATCTGGGGTTGGTAGGAGAGCATTATGGGATAGATACTGTGCCTCGAGCTAACTCAAAGATCTTGAGCTTGGAAAGCAGCTGATTCGGGAACAAAGGTGAGATGAACAACTTACATGGAACGTTATGGTAAGAACATAACTTCTTTTTATAAAGTGTTGGTCTATAATGGCTAAAAGAATGGCAAAGGTGTTTCCAAAATTGATAGATATAGATCATTGTTATTTTGTGGAGGGGAGGTAAACATTTGACAACATTAACAGAACATTGATGATCTAGAGGGAATCAGAAATAAGAAAATACCATTGTTGTTGGCGAGTCTTAATTCAGGGAAAGCATTTGATAGAGTAAGCTGGGAGTTTATGAGCATAGCAACGGAAGCATTTGCATTTTCTGATAAAACTATAAAGTTGATTAGAAGGATGTATGAGGGGTCAAAGGTGAGAATTAAATGGTGTGGCAGCTAAGGATATGTGGGAAGAGACTAAACAAGGATAATACAAAAACTGAGAAAATGGAAGCTCTCACATGGATATGGATAGCAAAATAAAAGCAGTTAGTCCCTTTAGTTTTATACACAGGTCAAGCACATGTTTATCAATCAGATGAGAAGTTGTAGATGGCAATTTTTATCTGGGAGGGGAAGATGGTAAGATTCAAGTAGGATAAGCGGATTCTTCGATTTGAGCAAGGTGATTTGGGATTACCTGATTTGACAGAGTGTTTGAGCTACACAGTTCAGTGTCCTATACATAGCACAAGCAGAAACATGTAATTCAAATTGGAAAGGGATGATGATGAAACAGTCGGGAAACTCAAGAAACTAGCAGAGTCTGGAATGTTGGATGCATATCCTTAAGGAGAACAATAACTATGCAGAATATTATATTCATAAAGTATCAAAGTATTTTATGAACTAAGCCAACATAGGAATGGAACAATGAGATTCTGCTGATGGGGATGACTGCAATTGGGGATACAGACAGTAGATAAGAGGGGGCTGGAACTTACTGGAGAAAATTGGCAAAAGAACCAATGTATTGGGAGCAAATAATTAGAGGGAAAGGTAATAGAATGGGAAGAGATCAAGAATTTATTTGGACTGCAGGCTAGAGATTGCCTTCCTTATCAAGGACTGATATTGGAGTATAGACAAAGAGAAAGAAATAGGGACATCCTAAGCAAAAGGCCAGCACTGGTAGAGTTTTTATTAGAATGTAGAACAGACGCTGCTGTTAAAAAGGAGCAATTAGTAGAGCATACAAAATATCGCATGATAACTATAAAAATCAATCAGATGAGATTAGAAAGGACTGGGAAGAGAGATGGATAAGCAGTTCACAAAGAAAAAAATTGGAGTAATATGCTTGTCTCCCAAATATGCAACAAAATCTAGAAGTTTAGGACCTTTGTTTGGGAGTGTTTACATAGGTGTTTTATACCCCAAGTAGATTTCAAAGAATTTTTCTTCTTGTTGACAGATGTTGGAGGTTTGATGGGGAAGAAACATGTAATTTGGAACACATTTTTTGTGAGTGTAATGAGTTGGCAGACTTCAAAAGATTCCCTGCAAACTGCTCTGTCAATGATACAGGGTGAGCAAATTGTCGTAACTAAGGAAATTTATTTTTTTGAGCTGTGATACAGAATCTGAATTGCATAGACATAGGAACGACTTGCTGAGTGGCTGCCAAAAAAAATACTAGTAAATGGAAATCAAAGTCTAAACCAACTTCACTAGAAGTAGTGAATATAGTAACAGAGAAAACAACTGAAATTTGGATATTTAGAAAAGGGTAGGAGTAAATTACATAGAAAAAATGGGAATTGTTAATGTTTACAACTAAAATTGTTAATGTGGTTTGTTTTCATATATGTAAAAGTATGATTACGTATGTTTCTTGGTTAAATAGAAAAATTTAGTAAACATTAAAAAAAATAATAAAAATGTTTCTGGCAGTGGTTCTCCTTTAAGGTAAAGTCCGGTTTGAGAAAGCCCAGTGCTCCTCACCTAAAGTAGACAAAACCTTAAAACATAAACATGTACCTCTGGTTAATGGTTCATTCAGCATGCACTACTATATCCTTAAATTTAACAATGTTTATATAAATATATGCATATGACTAATGCGAGGTAAACAGAAAGCATAACAATATTCATTGAACTCTCTCCAACAGGGTGGGAAGACAGGAGATGTACAAACACATCCATGTGATTGTTTTGATGGAATGAACAAGCAAAAATTGCAAAACAACAAATAGTGATATACAAAAACATACAAAACAGCATACATCAAAGTCCAGCATACTCTGTAAGCTTCACTCCAGTACCTTGAAACAAGTCCCCCTGTTCTCGTAGCCCACCCATTCTCTGCAGCTTGACAGAGCCCAAACACCCAGCACACAACCCTGTATCCATGGCTATCTTGCCACATGGAAGAATGAACGCCACTCTAGATAATGAAAGGAAACTGTAATACTCTGTATAGTTAACATATTTCTTTTGCAAAATTGTCACCTCAGTCTATCTGTGCTGACTTCATTACCCACAGCTAAGGCAGATAATTTGAAGGTAGACCTGTCAGTGTTAGACAAATAGCAGTTGAATGCGTGGAGCTAACTGGATTAGAGAGGGATTATGATAAGACAGGTCACTGGGGTCAGTCACTTTCATCCACAGACTGGCTCAGTACCTACTCATTCTAACCAGTTTATCGATTATACATATCAGAGTTCTGATTGTGATCAGCAAGACAAGCCTTAGGTGAAATAGAGACATGGAAAAAGGACTGCGTGGCACCTTCATGGCAGCACACTAACCCTAGTCATCTCACCACCTGTCCTGGTGTTCCTGCACCATCTAGATATACCACTTATTTTTTCACATTTATTCAGGTTTTTCCCCCTCTGTCCTTTATCCCCTAGCCACCCTTACTGGCCTTCACTGCACTGGAATAACTATGGTAAATTAACTGAATTACAATGGGAATCAGAGCAATTAGGGTCTTAGAAGCCATGGTGTCCTAAATGGACTGAGGTGCATTTTATAGATTTATTCAACCTTTTTATCCAGTGATGGCCTAAACAAAAGTCATGAGTAAAGAAAGAAATTCAATCATTTTTCTTTCAAGGAAAAAGTAAGTAATATCCAAGGCTTTAGTGTTCAAAACTGATAAAATAGTACTTCTCAATCAACTAACAAGATACATTCTTATGTGGATACATAAATCATACCTGAGAATAGTGCCTCCTTTTCCCCACAGAAAAGATGGGTCTACCTCCATTAGCCCCCCCCCCCCCCAAACAGTCACTACCTCTGTACCCCACTGCGGTTAGATTTGGAAGAAAGCAAAAGAACAAATGGCAACAGGCATATATTTCAAATTGTTGCTGTCAAACGTGTACACAACATGCCTCCTCACCCTTACCCTCAAAAGACAGCCATCTTCTTTGTAACCTTCCAGTATTAGAATGGAACAAAGGTGAAAGAGCAAATGGCCATAGTAACATATTTCAACTTATTGCTGTCAGACCTATATAGTCACCATGCCTCCTTATCTCAGCCCACACAAGTTACCTACCTGTAGGCACATCTGCTGTTTGATTATGAAAGGAGTAAAAAAATGATGAATATAGTCCTGTATTCCAACTTACTGCTTTTAAGCAGTGCAGTACTTATCGACACCCAGTAGTTATCTTCTTAGCCCACCTCTGAGATTTGATTAACTGAAGTTACACATATGACCACACTATCCCCATCCCCCCCCCCCCCACAAGCCATAGTGGCTTGAGCAGGGCCTTTTTTTAGACAAGGTGGGTATGCTTTAGGGAAGAGATTGATGATGGGGCTCCCCAGCTAAGCCTGTGTTAAACTCCAGTTTTACAGTCAGAAGCGTGGTGTCCTAATGTCCCCAGATGCTCTGAGGCTGTATTGCTTATTTATTTTTTTAACCTTTGTTGACCAGTTTAGTCCCCCTATAACAGCATACTCTCTTTAGAGGAGAACTGAATTGGTATTCATATTAACTGAGGAAGTTTGGTAAGAGTCCTAGGGAACTTCCCCTACTCTTTTCAGTAAGGACCATGGGATTTTTTTCATCTACCTGAGCTATGGACAGCTCAGACAGATTAGACCTCAGTTTCACATCTCATCTGAAGGATGGCATAAAGGAGTACAGCACACCTCCCTAATGTTCCATTGCTCATTGCTGCTAGACCTATTCAGTGCACCCCATTGCAGTCCCCCTACACACACACACAGACCACTCGCACACACTCACACAGGCACACACACGCACACACACACACACACACACACACACACACACACAGAGACACATTCTTAAATTAAAAAAAATGGCCACCCTTTAGACTACCTAAAAGTGGTACACACAGATCTATTAAAGAAAAAAGAAAACTAAATGCAAAAATAAAAATCTTCCTTGTTCATTGTCCCATCTGCAACTCGCTCTGTTTCACTTTTGCCTGTCGTTGATTTGAGCATCAATCATCTGATACAGCCAGAGCTAGTCTCAGTAGATTCTCACTGCTTCATCTACCAGCTCTAGAGCAGACACCTTAGAAATGTTTCTTTGCCCCTGAAATGTAAGGAACACATGTAATAAGTCATAATCACCTTATTCATTATTGGGCATATGCATAAAGGCTGGGCTGTTTCAGAATAGTTCAGTTGAGTTAGTTGATTATCTTTTTCTTTGAAGAAATTTGCACATTCATTCCATGTTCCTGATTTTGGAAATTTGTCTGTTTTTATGAAAAAATCCTAATACATTTTTTCTTTACATCGGAGAAATCTTCAACACACAAGTCCAGTCCCATGAGCTGCCCCTTCTAGGCCCAGACCTTGAGCAAAAGTTTCCCCTAAACCCTGCTTTTATGGGGCATTTTTAGGCTACTAAACTTATCTTAGAATAGATGTGCTTGAATTTAGGTAGCCAGTGTAGTTACTTAAGCTGTGGTAACCGATAAAATAATTAAAAGGGCTTTCTTAATGAAGCAAATTGTTTTAGTCTGACTG
>NC_056727.1:355235247-355392747 GCF_019279795.1 Protopterus annectens | reverse complement strand
GGCTTCTAACATGCCTAGGGTACACAATAAATGAAAATAAATCACAACTGGTACCCTCTCAAAATATTACATTCCTGGGTGTAAGCTTGAATACAACTGCCCAGATGGCTTACCTTATACCAGACAAGCAAAGGCAACTGACTATTTACTTCAATCAGATGGCAACAAAAACCCAGTTATCTGCAAGACAAATTCTGCAGGCTTTGGGGTTTATGGCATCATGGCATCCTGCATTCTAATTCCATATGCAAGACTGCATATGAGGAAACTACAGTGGTATCTAAAAAGTTTATAGAGTCAGGATTGTGACAATCTGGAAACAATGATTCCTCTCATTCCCTGTCTACAACAGGAGTTTCTTTGGTGGGCAGAGACATGTCACCAGAACATGGGGTGGTCTTTCACTCTGCCCCCTGCCACCCAAACCCTAACTACAGACGCATCAGACTATGCTTGGGGGCCCACCTGGCATGGAGATGCATTCAGGGCATATGGAACCCAAAATAAATGCATCTGCATATCAACCAGAAAGAGATGTTAGCTGTTCAGAATGCACTGACAGCCTTCAAGGACTTACTTCATCCAGAACAACTGCTGATAAAGATGGACAACACCACAGTTATGTGGTACGTAAACAAGTAGGGGGGTTCACATTCCTACCCCCTATGGAGACTAGCCATATGGGACACAGCCTTGACTTACCAAGTACATCTTCAAGCACAGTTCCTGCCAGGAAAACAAAATACTCTGGCAGACGACCTAAGCAGAAATCTTATGGACCCTCAAGAGTGGGAACTGGATCCACAAGTCTTCAGCATAACTGAGAAATGGGGGAGTCCGGACATAGATCTTTTTGCCTCTCCCCAAAATTATCAACTGGACAAATTCTGCATAATGACTTCTCACAGACAAGCATGGAAAGTGGATGCCCTATCCTTCAGTTGGAAAAACCTATCAGTCTACACCTTTCCTCCTCTGCCTATTCTTCCCAAGGTCTTACTAAAGGTCAGACAGGAAAAAACAAAAATGATCCTAATTGCCCCGTACTGGCCTCGCCAGCACTGGTACCCAATTCTAAGGAATATGTCTCCACTCCCTCCTTGGTACTTGCCTCAAATACCTCATCTACTGTCTCAGCAGAGCAATCAAATTCTGCACAATCAGCTTCAAACTCCGAACCTGGTAGCATGGCTGATCATGTAATTATTCAAATAACACCTCTCAGTAAATCTGTGATGGATGTCATTTTGGAAGCCAGAAGGCCTAGTACTAGAAAATCTTATGCTGAAAAATGGAAGAGATTCTGTGCTTGGAACCAAGCACTAGGAACAGAGCAGCAAAGCCAAATATTTCTCAGATTTTACAATACTTGACAGAGATGCTTGACAAGGGCCTATCTTTTTCATAAATAAAAATCCATGCCTCTGCCATCTCGGCTCATTACAACACAAAGCCTCCCCTCTTTTCTCACCGTCTGCTAAAACAGTATCTTAGAGGGGCCAAAAATCTAAGGCCTTCCAGAAGATCACCAAATCCTACATGGGACCTCAATTTTGTGTTGGAAAAGCTCACCCTGCCTACATTTGAACCAGCAGCTACTGCGGATATAAAGTTTTTATCTTGTAAAACAGCTTTCCTGCTAGCAATCACTTCAGCAAGAAGGGTTTCAGAACTACAGGCCCTCATGGCTGTGCAGCCTTTTATTACATTTTACCTGGACAGGGTGTCCTTCAGGACTAATCCTTCCTTTTTGCCTAAAGTGGTATCCAGTGTGGCTCTTAACCAAACTATTCACCTGCCAACTTTTTACCCAAATCCGCAGAACAAGGGGGAGCGGATTCTGCATTCCTTGGACGTACACAGACAACTAAGATTTTACTTAAACAGGACAAAAAAATCTCTAAGAAATTCGGAGCAGCTACTGGTGGCATTTGCTGCAGGATCAAGGCTATTTCAAAGCAGACTATTTCAAAGTGGATAAGCCACTGCATCCGTTTCTGCTACTTGTATCATGGTAAACCGGTGCCCAAGGAAATTGGGTCACATTCCACCAGGGCTGCATCTACCTCAGCAGCTTTTCTCAGAGGGGTGCCAACCAAAGACATTCTAGAAGCTGCTACTTGGAGCTCTGTTCATACTTTTACAAAGCATTATCATTTGCCAATCTTCTCCAAGTCCAGGGCAGGCTTTGCCACTGCAGTTCTGCAGGGCCTTATAGCCGCTCCTAATGCTATTTAGTTCCAGCCTCCCATCCATAGCTTTGGGATTCTACCCAAATGTAATGACTGCAACAGTGAAACACGAAGAACATAGTACAGTTGTGTACATTTACCATAAATATAGATGTTCGAGTGTATTCACTGTTGCAGTCCGGGTTACCCACCTGCCATAACCCCTTTTTTCCTAGAACTTCTCTTTCCCTCACTATATTCTACAGCCTTTGTGGTGTATTTGCTTTTAGATGAAGGTAAAGTTTATGTTTTTACATTTATATATATATATATATATTTTTTTTTGCTCCCCATTTGGGGGGCACCTGACATCTGAAGAAAATGGCTTTGGCTGCATGTTTTATACCCCTGACGACCTGACGTCATGGAAGAGGAGACAGCAACCAACGCAGGACCCAAGACTTTGATATTCAGGCCGACTGAGGGCAACCTGCCAGCAGATTACCCAAATGTAATGACTGCAGCAGTGAATACACTCGAACATCTACATTTGTGTTAAGTGTACACAACTGTGCTTTCCCTTTCTTAAACTGAAGGTCTTTTTGAAGTGTCATGTTTCACTAATTTTTTTTTTTTTTTAATTGATCGTGAAACATTCCCTGAACACACGCCAATAAATGTTTTTCAGGGGGCAACCCCTGCATCCTACACAAACACAAGTGTGCACGTAGTCCACAGTAACACAACAACCCCTGCACAATAGCAATCTTGCAGGACAGTGAGAACACTGCAAGTACATAATGTGAACAAGTTTCTGTGCACTACAGTTATGGAAACATGATCCAAAGATGATTGATAAAAAGAGAACATGAACAAATCTAGGAGAACCCAGTAATACATTCTGGCCTGTTAATTCAAACTACATTATTTACTTTGATCTAGGACTACAGTAACAAATTCGGTTTTGATGAATGCTCACTTCAAACTTTGGTGACTGTTAAGTGTAGATAGCATTTAATAAGTAACTTTGGGCATTCATAATATTTTTGACATTAAAGTTGAGTGGAATAATAACATGCAAATGTGAATGGCAGTACTGTACTCTACATTGACTTAATGTAAACTAAAGCCATACAACTGACAGTGTTAACAAATACATTCTGTGTTTATTACTTCAGAACATACCTTCCACAGAAACTCTACCTGACACTTTGTGTTGTACTGCATCAATATGTTGCTTCACAGTGTGAGTTCTCTTGTACCACTCTGTTGCTTAACATGTTGGTTATTTTCCAGTACTGCGGTATTTGACAGTATAATATACAACTTTTCTCTGAAAATAGTTGCTTAAAATATTTTTGTGTGTATTTTCTCCACTGCTGCATGCCAGCCATCATCTACAGTCAGTCCGCCCTTCTGTTTCCCATTGAGGCAGTAGTCGATTACAGCAGCTGTGAAAGTACATGGCCATTTTTCTGTACTGTGGCTCTAACCACTCCCTCAATGGCTGGCATGCATACTTGTAGAAGTGATAGCCATTTGCACCTACTCTTGTCCTTTACACACCCCATGAAGACTACTATGTGAATGCAACTTGGTAGTGCCCAGTGCACATCGCTGGTCTGTATGCTGTATGCCATGCATCACTCTGTGCAGTAGATGCTGGCATTGCAGCAAGCATACTGCCTCCCTCCTCCCAGGATGTGCAATTTAACTCTTGCTGCTCACTGCCTCTCTCCTCTGCCCAACTTCTGTAGTGGCCAAACTACTAATAACTTTTGGGTCATCTGTGTCACAATCGGGGCTTTATCCTTCTACACCCCAAAGCTGGGCCAAATGCTTGAGTATATGTTTTGCTTAGTTTTGTGTAGTATTTAAAATTGGTGTATTATTTAGCTGTGCAGATGACCGATAAAAACAACTGTATTGTTTCTGAACTCAGAATTTGAGGCTGCCCCCCCCCCCCCCCAGCCTCTTCCTGCTGAATAAATGGACAATGGGGCTTACCTGGTCAACAAAGTGAAATAAAACAGAATACAGTATTAAACACAGTATAATAGGTATACTGAGGAATCTGTAGAAGGGAAGGCCTTTTTCTTTTAACAGATTGTGATAAAGTTTTACTAAGGAAATGCTGTACTCTGTAGAAGTTTGAAGCCATTTACTATAATCAATAATGGTAAAACTGATTTTTTTTCCTAAATGTGATTTATTGAAGTTTAATGGAACTGATTCTTTATTGCTTCCTTTAAATGCTTGTACAACAGAGGCTATCACCTGTCTAAATGCAGCCATCGATATTTACACTGACATGGTAAGAGACAAAACTATTACACTCTGTTGCTGCATATACTGTATTGCAATGTCTTGTTTTCTTGTAACATTTTTTGTTTAATTATTGTCTGCCTATGTTTAGGCTGTGTTTCAGCTGCCCTACACTGCCCCCTTCTCCAAGAAAAAAACAAAACCTTTTCTAGATCGAGCAAATTTGAGGTTATAATCAGAGCCTAAGAATGTTGGCTATGACCATGTAATCGGGGCCTAAGAATGTTGGCTAGGACCATGTAATCGGGGCTTAAGAATGTTGGCTATGACCATAATATTCACAGCCCTGGGGGTTTGAAGTCATCCCCAGCCTCCAGTTTTCTTTGCTGCAGTATAGTAACACATTTGGTGGTAGATGGTTTTACTCAATTTGGGATGTGGTATTGGTATAATTAAAGTTTGTCACTGTCGGAGCAATGTTACATGCAATGAATTCTGGATTTCTAGAAACTTACTGCTCCCCAAAGACTGCAACAGAACTAAAGCAGTTCGGCACAAACAGGAAAAGAGTTTAGGCATTGGGGAACCTAAACTTTGTTTACTTGATGTGATTTCTGAACTATAGTTGAGCTAACGAAAGCGCTGCTTCATCTGAAATTGCATCCCATTTTACAGTAATGTATTTCAAAGATCAAAAACCTTTTGACTTTCTGTAGCAGAACCTTTTTTTATTCTGGTGTGTTATCTGCTTTTATAATGTCTGCTAGAAAATTAAATATAGATGTAATGGGATCCTATCTCGCCTACATTCATGACAGATGGGTTCGGAGCCGATCCATCGGCTCCGACTCGGCAACTTATACACTAGCACGAAGTCTCTCATTGGCTGGGCTACTCCCTATCCCAGGATGCACTACACCTGCTTCCCCAGATCTTGTTTGCCGCTTTACAAGCTGGACGTGGTCTCGACTTGGCTGGAGCTAAGTGTTTACTTTTACCTTTATTGGTCCTTGACCTTGGGGTTTTTGTCATTTATTAAACAAACAGCTGTTTTAACAGCTTCTTCTATACTATTTGTGAAGTTTGAGTGCTTGAGTGTTGTCTGGTACTTGTTCCTTTTTGTCTGTCGGGCAAGGCCCGTTTTAGTTAGAGGGCCCTTGCCCTATCCTTGTGTTCTATTTAGTTAAAAGGCCTATTATTTTTAATTCCTTTGTGGTTATTTGTCTTTCGGGCCAAGCCCGTTTAAATTAGAGGGCTTTGGGCCGTTGTTCTGTTTGTCAGTTACTTGTGAGGTAAATTTCTTCTGAGTGCTTGCGCCAGTGAGTCTCGCGCTTTTCAGTTGGCGCTGTTTTTTTCTTTATAGTGCTAATTTTTGTGGTGAACTCTATTTGTTCTTGAACCTGTACTATGTCTAAAGAACAAAAGTCAGGGTTTAAAAAATGCACTCGGTGCAGTTATAAAATGTCCATAACAGACAGCCATTCTATTTGCGTTTATTGTTTGGGGCCGAAACATCTACAAGAGACTTGTAGCGTATGTCATGCTTTTTCTGCTAGGGTTCTTCAAGAATGTAAGAACAAGCTTATTTTGAAAGGGCTTATTAAACCCTCCTTTGAGGAAGCTTTGAATCCTCCTGTTGCTTCCAAAAAGAAAAGATCGTCGGCTCCGACAAGTCCGTCGGAGCCGACTTCTAAAAGAAAGTTGACCTCTTCTTCCTCGGCTCCACTGACTTGGGCCGAGTGTCGAAGTCTGCCTCGATACCTCCTACGGCTCCATTGTCTTGAGCCGCAAGTTGGAGTATCGAGGTGAATCACCTCCATCGGCTCCAATGGCTTGGGCGGTGGAAGTGTGCAGCTCAGACTCTTCCCCTCGGCTCGAAGAAAAGGCTTCTTCGGCGCCGATAGTGATCCATGAGTTGGTGGAGTCGGCGCCGACAGTATTGGAGCCGTTTGAGCAGGTCCCCTTCTCCCTGGGAGCCGAGAGGAAAGTCTTCTCGAGTGTCTACCTCCTCTAAATCCTCAAGACTATCGGATTCGGACCTGGATAGGGTTTTACAGAGGCTCTTCCAATCTCCAGTATTTGCTAAAATGGTCTCGGCTCCAGCACACTTTGCTTCGAGCCGATCCCCCTACACTCTTGATTCCTCCTCCAACCTCTTCTGAGTTGTTGGAGCCGGTGGTGGTGGAGCAATGTGGAGCCATACGGTCGGAGCAGAGACCCCTATCAGGCCTTTCGGCTCCGACCATGCTTCCTACCCTGTCCTCCGGTTCAGGGTTTGGTACTCGACCTCAGCCGGGCCCGAGGGAATACCTTGGGATTAGGTGCTTGGTACCTAGTCTTCCTCTCGAGCATCGGCTGCTGGAATTCCCAGTGCCATCGTGGCCTCTAGACCAGTGACTTCCTTGGATTCTGGAGGTCCGGCCTTTGAGGCCATGAGGAGCGCGCTGGCCATGCCCTTGCCGGTTCAACTAGACTCTACCTCACCGTCCCTAGATTTGGTGACTGGTGCCTCTGTTGCGTTGCAGCCCCGGCAGCGGGGCCCCAGGGCCTGAGGATACCCCAATCGGGGTTCCCTTCTTCGGGTGGTCCGTCCGAAACTGCTTGGACGAACCCCACGGAAGAAATTGTGTAAGAGGAAGCACGTAGACTCCCAAGATGAGTCTATTACATCGGATACTGACCTCGATGACGCTGAGGGGTCCCCCAAATCATCTTCGGATGATATCTCCTTCTCAGATATCTTGGAGATTCTGAGACAGAGTAGTGACTGGCAAGCCAAAACCCCTTCAACTGAGGAGTCCGTCTTCCTCAAGGCCTTTGGGGCCCAGCCCTCCGCCTCCTGGGTGTCTCCGCCCTTCGATGAACTCCTTGATTTGATTTCTCGAAGGGTGTGGGAACACCCTGATTCTGTGGAACCGGTGCCTGCGAGGCCCAATAAATTCTTGTCAGCTCCCCCACAAAAAGAATTTCTCACAAAGGGTGTACCGGTAGATGCTTTGGTGGTGGCTTCTGCCACACAGCAGGACGTGGCAGAGGCTTCGACGTCTATTCATCCTCCTAATAAGGATTCTAGGAGTATGGATAGGTACGGGAAGCATACCCTGTCCTCAGCGGCCTTTTCCTTACTGTCGCTGAATTATTTATGTCATTTTACAAGGCTCCAAAGGGATCTTCTCAAAGAGCTAAATGACTCCCTTGTTGGTAATCTACCTGAAGCGCTGGCCTCGACTGTTGGCGCACAGATGACTACTCTTTGTTCTATTGTTAACTCGTCCATGAGGCTCATCTCGTATGCGGCCGAGGGGGCGAGTAGAGCAGGAACAGGCGTTGCCCTTAGGAGACAAGCCTGGTTACGCTTGTGTTCGTTCTGGAGGCCTTCAAGTCTTCCTTCGCGGCCCGTTTGATGGGTCATCTTTGTTTGGACCCAAGGTGAAGGACACACTAACTCGGTGCGAGCAGGAGGGCAAGACTTTGACTGCCGTTGGGGCCCGTTATTCCGCTTCTTCCAGGCCTTATCCCAAGGCTGGGAGAGGAGGGAAAATGTGGTTTAATATATCCCAAAAGTCTTTCTCTACTCCACCCAGTGATTCCCCCTCCAGAGGCAGGGAATTTTGGAAGACGCCGCCCCAGAGGTGGCAGAGGCCCCCGTAACTCTGGAGACTGCGATTCCTTTCGTGGTTCTTCATACAACCAGCGTTCCTGAGTGGTTGCCCGACTGTGCAGCTCCGGAGCCAGTCGGGGGTCGCTGCGGCGCATCCACAAGCTTGGGAATCCATAACAAGCAATCAGTGGGTGCTTCGCATTATTACCGGAGGATATATCATCCCTTTCAACAAACCCCCCCTTTCTTTAAGGGAAATCCCGGACGTGCCACCCAGTCAGCGGGATCAGGCAGCATTAGAAATTTCAAAGCTGCTAGAAAAAAGAGCCATCCAGCCTGTCCCCACCGACCAGATCGGATCAGGAACTTACTCAAAATTATTTTTGGTACCAAAAAAGACAGGGGACTTCAGGCCCATATTGGACCTCAGTTCATTGAATCGTTTCGTCAAGAAGTCCAGATTCGAATGGTCACTCTTCAATCTATTCTTCCTTTACTGGAAAAGATGCATGGATGTGCTCAATAGATCTCCAGGACGCTTACTATCATATTCCCATAGCTGAAGAGTCCAGGAGACATTTACGCTTCCGCCTCGGAGCCAGTCATTTCCAATTCCGAGCACTGCCCTTTGGTCTCACCACAGCCCCCAGGGTGTTCACCAAGTGTCTGGCAGTGGTAACTGCTCACCTGAGAAGTCTGGGATTCCAGGTGTTTCCTTATCTAGACGACTGGCTCCTTACAGCCACCTCCGAGCATCTACTTCTCCAAGCGCTCAGAGCCACATTCAACTTGGGCGTTTCTTGGGGATCACATTCAATTTGCAAAAATCTGTACTACAGCCTTCTCAGCGTATTACTTTCATAGGCGCAGACTTAGACACAAAAGAATGCGCCTTCTTACCGGCAGCAAGAATTCAGATCTTACAAGATCAAGTCAAATCCTGCCTTCACTTACAAAGAGCCCCGGCCCATCGGATCCTACAACTGTTGGGCTCGATGGTGTCGACTATACTCCTAGTTCCCTTGGCCAGACTTCACATGCGAATTCTACAATGGCTACTGTCGGTTCAATGGTCTTATCAGGAACTGCCCTTGAACCACTTAATCATAATCACGGAGAGTTGCCGTCGAGATCTGCGTTGGTGGCTTCTACAGTCAAATCTCGACCAAGGGCGATCCTTTATTCCTCAACGTACCGTTGCCACTGTGACCACGGACGCCTCCCAGGTAGGGTGGGGGGGTCATTACCTGGACAGGTCGGTCCAAGGCACATGGCAGATCCAGGAAACACATTTGCATATCAATGTCCTGGAGATGAGGCGGTACTATTGGTACTCCAAGCTCTCCATCACGCTCTCCCACAGGGCCCAATTGCGATCCTATCCGACAACATGTCGGTAGTATGGTACATAAACAAGCAAGGGGTACCAGGTCTTACCCACTATGCAGAGAAGCCATGAGACTTTGGCACTGGGCGGTAGCTACCAACCGCTTTCTAATGGCAACGCACATACCGGGGAAGTCCAATTTGATTGCGGACAGATTAAGCAGGACCATTCTCTTGCCCCACGAGTGGTCCCTCAATCAGAGTATAGCTGCGAAAATCTTCGACAGATGGGGTCTTCCTTGCTGCGACCTGTTTGCCAGCCCCCACAATGCGAAATGCAGAGAGTTCTTCACACTGTTCCCATTCAAGGGACAGATTCCCAGGGACGCTCTGACTCACGTTTGGCCCCCCGGTCTTCTCTACGCCTTCCCTCCGTTCCCCCTCCTACCGAGGGTGATACAGAAGGCCAGTTACATGGAGAGCGAGATGATTCTGATTGCCCCGCACTGGCCTCGTCAAGTTTGGTTCCCTTTCCTACAGAGGCATGCGATAGAAGGTCCATGGTTTCTGGATCCGGTGCCAGACCTGTTGACTCATCAGTCAGGACGGCTTCATCCATCTCTCAGGTCCCTGAAGTTGGCAGCATGGTTACTCCACTTCCATCCTTAGTCCGAGATAATGCTCTCTCGCCGGATGTGGTCCACATTCTGTCTTCTTCCATAAACCTTCCACCATCAAACTTTATTCCAGTAAATGGAAAAGGTTTGCCTTCTGGGCTCAAGAACGAGGTATAGATCCTCTCACTGCTCCAGTATCAGAGGTTCTGAATTTTCTGGCCTCCCTTTTTCAGTCGGGCTCTTCAGTTTCTACCATTAAGGTTCAATTAGCGATCTCTAATTTTCATGCTTCTTTTGAACCTTCATTGATGTCTCACAAACTTTGTAAGGCTTTCCTTAAAGGGGCTTGGCTCCTTAGGCCTCCTTTATCTCAGCCTGTTTCCCCTTGGGATTTGAATATGGTTCTTGCTGCCCTAACTGCCCGTCCTTTTGAACCAGCTGCTACTTGTGATTTAAAATTTCTGTCTTGGAAAGCGGCCTTTTTAGTAGCCATAACATCTGCTAGGCGAGTTTCAGAACTTCAAGCTCTTTGTTCTGATCCTCCCTATTTGATTTTTCACAAGCATAGAGTTTAATTGAAATTAAACCCCGCATTTATACCAAAGGTGGCCTCCTCTTTCTGTATGCAACAAACTATAGAACTCCCTGTCTTTTTCCCAGAATTCTCCAATAACGCAGAATATACTTTGCATCAATTGGACGTACATAGACAACTACGTTTTTATTTGAATAGAACCGCTCAAACGCGGAAATCAAATCAGTTGTTTGTTTCTTTTGCAGTGAACAAATTGGGTCAACCAGTAACAAAAGCCTCCATATCTAAATGGATTAAAGATTGTATCATTTTTATTTATTCACAGGCTCATAAAGACCTTCCCTTTCCAGTCAAGGCTCATTCTACCAGGGCAATGGCTACTTCCGTAGCTTTTCACTCCAAGTTATCAATAGATGATATCTGTGCTGCGGCAACCTGGACTTCTCCGCACACTTTTATTTCTCATTACAAATTGGATGTGGTTTCTCGAGGCAGAGCTTCCTTTGGTTCCACAGTTCTCAGGAGTGTGTTCCAATGAGCCACCCGGAATGTAGGTGCTAGGGACGCTGTCCCATCTGTCATGAATGTAGGCGAGATAGGATCCCATTACATCTTTTAGTTATGTACTTACCATAACCCGGATGTATGGGATCCATCTCGCTACATTCATAATACCCACCCTCCTTCCCCCTTCCATTTGGATTTAGAGGAGCTGTAGTCACTTTTTTCTTGGTGTTCTTTCTTGAAGAACTTTAGTTGGTTATAGTGACTAATAGTGTTTGCTGTGTTTACATGGGTGTATGAAAGCGAACAAACAAGATCTGGGGAAGCAGGTGTAGTGCATCCTGGGATAGGGAGTAGCCCAGCCAATGAGAGACTTCGTGCTAGTGTATAAGTTGCCGAGTCGGAGCCGATGGATCGGCTCCGAACCCATCTGTCATGAATGTAGGCGAGATGGATCCCATACATCCGAAGTTATGGTAAGTACATAACTAAAAGTTATGTCTTGTTGTAGGTATAAAGTTGAACAAGAACCAGTTCAAATAAATATGACATAGTGGCAAATGCTTTAATCTCTGAAAAAATATCTGTATGTTGATAGTTTATATTTTATTGAAAAAGAATCAGATATCAAACTTGTAACTTCTTTTTTAATTATTTCTTTTTTGGGTTAGGGAAGATTTACAATTGCTGCTAAACACCATATCACAATTGCTGAAATCTATGAATCAGAACTGGTGGATATAGAAAAGGTAACATTTTTGAACATTTGTTGATCTTCTTGCATGTTTGAAAATGCCGGGGAGGGGAGTAATAAATTCTATTTGATTCAAATTCTGTTAGTTTGGATGAGTGCGTACCATTAAGCAACACTGGCTGCGAAGGCAGCAGACCATACAACTTCCTGACAAATTGAAATATTGCTCTTAGATTACTAGTATTGATGACACATGAAATAAATGATGGAAAAAAAAAAAAGTCAAGAAATGTGTTTTCTTGTTAACCAAAAGCTATGGCAGAAAATAACACCTTAATAAATGCGTCCGAATTTGCTCTATAGTATACAAACTGCAGGATATATTAGAATGGATGTAGGTGGGTCTTATACATGCAGCTAGGTTGTAACATTGGGCATCGCATACTCATTCACTACCAGATACCTTAATTTACTTGTTGTCAAGCATTCAAAAAATGCAATTACATTTTCTGAAAATAATTCTAAATAAGATTACCTCCAGTCCACTGTTCACAACAGCATTTTGAGTGTCATGCTTCATAAACTTAAGGCATTGGAAGCCCTTTGGGGAAAATAGACTGCTGCTCCAATGTGTAGCAAGCTTATAAGTATTTTTTTTTTTTTGTTATTCCTTTAATCCCTTCCTTTTTACTCATGTGACGCACACAAACTTTGACAAGATAGCTGTAAAGTAAGAGCTTCCTGGGGGCCCCCCATCCATCACTAACCTCTGGCCATAGACATAGGTTCATAGGCTTATTTTACCAAGCTAGTGACCTCAAGGTCCTTTTTTATGCCTAGCCATGCTTCCCAAATCTCTGACAAATTCTGGTGCCCTAGATAAGTGTAAGTGGCTTGGAAGGTGAAACGTTTACAAGCAGGATTCTGAGAGATGAACCATTTGCAGGCTGCCTGTGTCCATTAGAAACCAGGGATGAATTTCCTATTCCTTATCCAGTTATCCAAGTTACACTTAAATTGGGTTAGGGAGGAACTCTGCTTCACATGGATGGGGGGAGGAACTCTGCTTCACATGGCTGGGGGAGCCAGTTTCAGAGAAAGAGTGGTCTCTGGGATGCATACCTGTCTTTCCAGCAGGTCCTGTTTATATCACAGGCAAGGATTGAGCAACATGCAGTAACATATTCCCTGGTCTGTCACTGTCAAAGTTTGATTAGGTGGGGGAAGATCAGATGCTGTGGAAGGACCATGACTTCTCACCCATCCTGGAAGGAGGAAAAGTGTTCCCAATAATTCAAAATCCTCAGAAATATAATGATTAGCTTCACTAAATTGTCCACACCTGTCGGCCGGTCTGTGTGTGCCGGTCTGTGTGTGCCGGTCTGTGTGTGCCTGTCTGCGTCGGTCGGTCTGTCTGTGTCAGTCGGTCGGTCGGTCGGTCTGTCTGGGTCGGTCGGTCTGTCTGTGTCTGTCTATGTCGGTCTGTGTCGGTGTGTGTGTGAGGGTTGCAAGTTTTCTTGTCAAATTGGGTTTGATCAGAGTGCACTTTATCATAAGTGATCAATGCAAACTCTGCTCATTGAGTTGCTGCAATAGAGAGAGCAAGATTTGTTCCTCTACAGGACCTATTTTAAAGCTTGCCATGGAGTTTTGATGAGTTGAGAGTCAATAGATAGGCATTACGTGGTATGTCCTTGCTTCTATAATTGCCGTGTAATCAGGGAGACACACACACACACACACACACATATATATATATATATATATACATATATATATATATATATATATATATATATATATATACATATATACATATATACATATATATATATATATACATATATACATATATATATATATATATATATATATATATATATATATATATATATATATACACACACACACACGTGTATATATATATATATATATATATATATATATATATATATATATATATATATATATATATATGTGTGTGTATGTATATATATATATGTATGTATGTATACATGGATACACTTCAGGATGTCGAAAGCCAATAATCTTGAATTTCAAAACACTGAGACCAAAATCTCAAAAATTCAAAACGTTGAAAACTCAAAACATTGAATTTCATAACATTGAAAAAAAAACACAGGAAACCAGAACTTACTATATTTCAGCACAACTACATACAGAAACATATTACACTTCTCCAAATATATGTAGGGGGGGGGGGGCAGCAACCCCAAAATGGCAAACATACTGTTATGTGCTTCATGACTGCCTGTTGTAACCTTAGTCATGTTCCCTTCTAACTTGCTATACTACAACATAACTCATCTTAGTGTAGTGCGATCTTGGAGTTGATATATTTATGTAGCAGGGGGTGTGGGGTATGTGTGGAAAAGTGTAATATGGTTTGTCTTTTATTTGTTTGTGTGTAGTTGTGCTGGAATATACTAAGTGTTGGTGTCCTGTGTTTTTTTTTCATTGTTATGGGATTCAATGTTTTGAGTTTTCAATGCTTTGAATTTTTTAAATTTTGGTTTCAATGTTTTGAAATTCAAGATTTTGGGCTTTCAGCATTCTGAAGTGAATCCATATACATACATGCATATATTACTCTTAGACGTGTTTATATATAGATATATGTAAACACACACACACACACATTTTCTGTGTGTGTGTGTGTGTGTGTGTGTGTGTGTGTGTGTGTGTGTATAAAGAGAGAGATTTTGACTGTCCAGTTGCAGTTGGTTGAATTAACTGTTTGCACAAGACCACTATATTCTCCTTTGTGGAGTTTCTACATTCTCCACTTTTGTGGAACTGTGGAATTAGTATATATAAACTGGAGATGAATGAGGCCTTACCTGTAAATGTAATAAGGGATCTGGGGACCCAAGTAGATGGTAATCTCTCCTTTGATAATCATATTGCCAAGGTGGTTAGAAAATCCTTCTATGTGGCCCACCTAGTCACAAAAGGGTTCACATCTAGAACAAAAGAGGTTATTGTGCCCCTCTACCCATCATTCATCAGACCCATCATAGAGTACAACACCCCATTTGGGATGTACCTTACAAGACACCTGCAACAGCTGGAAAGACCACAGAAGCACCTCACCAAGAGGATTACTGGCCTCAAACATATGCCCTATGCAACCTGACTGAAGAAACTCCAGCTGTACTCTGTTGCATACCACTTACTCAGAGGTGATCTCTGTCTGACATACAAGGCCATGTCCAACCCAGAATTGATGGACATGCTCCACCTAAAAAAAAAAAAAAAAAAAAAACAAATCCCCAAGAGCTGCATGCTCTAGGGATCTAAACCTCATCACAACGATAAAGATAGATTCCTGTCCCAGAGACTCCCCATGCTTTGGAACAGGATTTCAATCTACATTAGGCAGAGCCCCTCACTAACACTCTTCAAGAGAAACCTTGACGAGTGGATGGGAAACAGAAAATTTACCCCAGGGATCACTGCAGTGGCTCTGCTGGACAGAGGCACAGGGAACTGAGATGTATAATATAGATGTATGTCTGAGTATATTATCAGATGTGTGTGTACATTTAATGTATATAGAAAGAAACAGCACATAGACATGCGCAAACATGCACAGGTTACATATGTAATTGTACACATATTTACGTGTAAAAGGATGTATGTAAAATATGAAAACATGTATTCCGGAAAAGGTGTTTTACATGATGTATTTAATGCTTTTTGCAATATAGACATATGCTGCTGTAGTAGAACACACACTGATAGGCCCTTCATGGAAGACTGCCAAATTCATGTGGAAGTCCCCACCCATTCACACTTTGCAATATAAGTGCTGACATTGTCTGGGAATGTGGTATGACTTTCTGATATGCTGCTCATTGTGGTGCATTTAAATAATGAGTGAGGCGTGTAAATCTGCACCTTTTTTGAATTGTCCCATAGTTCAGTGTGGTATCTAGTACTACAGGGGATTTGTCTACTGGTTACTTCAGAAGGATGCATATTAAGAAGACTAGTTGGAATAAATCAGTGTGACTGACAGTGCAACAGTATAAACCAGAAAAGTCTGTTCATAATGTATTGCATTCATGTGCAAGACATGAGGACATACCAGTGAAATGGTCAAATAATAATTATGAATTGGAAATCAAACCTGCTGGAACTTATGAATGACTTTTCTAAGCCCCAAATCAAACCTCCTGGAACTTATGAATGACTTTTCTAAGCCCTTTTCTGTTTTCTCTACATTTCATAGACAGTAAGCAAAATTTAGTGGTGGCAAAGATGTATGGACTTTAACATTGTAAGTGACAAGTGAGTTTCTGTAACTGCCAACATTTTTGCTGCAGATGTTCATCGTGTTTCACTGTTGCAGTCATTACTCTTGGGTTATCCTGCTGGCAGGCTACCCGCAGCCGGCCTGAATTCCAAAGTCTAGGTCCAACGTCGGTTGCTGTTGCCTCTTCCCTGACGTCAGTGCGCCAGGGGTATAAAAGATGCAGCCAGCGCCATTTTCTTCAGTCTTTCTTGCCGCGCAGTGCCCAAAGCAAAAGCAGTTCACAAGTGCCGGTCGGCCGACTCCTGAGATTTTCAAATCCGAA
Organism: Protopterus annectens; assembly: GCF_019279795.1. Classification (NCBI taxonomy): domain Eukaryota; kingdom Metazoa; phylum Chordata; order Ceratodontiformes; family Protopteridae; genus Protopterus; species Protopterus annectens. Next base: position 355,376,433 of record NC_056727.1, on the reverse strand, counting down.
TTTCAGAACCGAAGTCTTCATTAAAGCTAAGTTCCCAATTGGGGAAACTTTTTTCTTGCTCCAGACCGATGTCAGAAAAAGTTAACAATTGTATTTCCTGTAGGAAGCAAATACCTCATAAGGATTTTCACTCTTACTGTATTCCATGCCTAGGTCCTGACCACGATGTTGCTAGCTGTCGGTTTTGTGCTAGACTTAGCCAACGCACTATTAAGCGTCTGTTCGATTTTGCATTTCATTACTTTGGCCGAAGGTTTAATTATATAATGCCGTCGGAACAGCCGACGACTGGAGTTTACAAAAAATGCAAGGACAAGGAAAAGGATAGGCATCCGAGGTCCAAAACCGACGACGAGGCCTCCGTTAGGCCAGTCGCCGGTTCTCGGTAAGGCGCTTTCGCAGTCTCTGGCGCCCGCTACCTCAGAGCCACAGGCCGCTTCCGACACCCACGTGGAGCCGACTGGGCCTCTGGATACTCAAGGTTTTGGACACTCTGAAATCATTCCCTCAGATGGGTCCGGAGCTGCTGAGCAGGCATCGGCTTCTGAGGGTGTCATCAGACCTACACAGTTATATGTTAAACCATATTCAGCTTCAAAGAGAAAGACTAAAGCAACTCTAAAGACAAAGAAACAAGTACAGCATTCTCCTACTCAGACTTCCATGCCTAAAAAACAGATGCCTAAAAAACAGATGCTTAAAATGGCTAAAGACCTAATTACTTTGATCAGGGGTTCCCATCCCCCCTCCTGATAAGAGGCCTAAGCAAGAGACAGAATATGATTCGTCTGATCAGGTTTCTATTTCCTCTGATTCCACTTCTGAACAGGATTATTCTATTCCTCCCTATGAGGATTCTGATGCTGAAGAATCCATTCCTTCAGCTTCTCCTCCTGAGGATTATTCTTTTGGGGAAACCCTGCATACCATGAGGGAGCATTTCCACTGGGAGAGCCAAGATTACTCAGAATCGAAGAAGAGGCTCACAGACTTTCTGCTTCTTCCTCAGCACAGACCCCTTGCTATTCCAGTTGTTCTAGACATTGTAGATGATGTATTTTCAGAGTCCGGCCTTTCCTCTGACTCTTTACCCCCTGCACCTGCTAAGCCAGACAGATTCTACAGGGTCCCAGAGTCTCATAAATTCCTATATAAAAACCCCGCTGCTGACCCAGAAACTACATCTCAGGGTCCCAAAGGGGTCAAAGCTTCCACTGCAAAAAACCCTGTCCCCTCTGATAGGGATTCTAGGGCACTGGACAGATGGGGGAAAAATCATCTTAAAATACTCAATTGTATTTATTACTGCTTGGTGTAACTCATTCTAAGCCTTTTGGTTTAAACACTTGGGCTTCGGACCAGTTAGTTGTTTTGCACTGAGAGGGTTTGTGGTCTGCACTGTTGTGGCAGAACAAGTAGCTTACATCCTTCTAGGTTGAGAACTGCTGATTGAGGTCTCAGTGTCTGTTATTCTAAAAGTGTATTAATTCTGGTTTAAGCACTTGGGCTTTCAAGCCAGTTATTTTACATTAAGAGGGTTCGTGGTCTGCACTCTTGTGGGAGGAGAGGCTGGACTCTGCCCTTCTGAGCTGGGAATTTCTGGTTAAAGGCTTATAGTGCATGCATATCTGAACTGTTTCTTACTGAAGTTGGTGCACCTTGTTTGCTGTGGCATAGACTGGATTCGGGCCTGCTGGATCTAGCTTTGTTTGTGTAACTTGAGCACTAATCCAGACATTCTCTAAAGTATTCAATGGTATTTATTACTGCTTGGTTGTAACTTGATTAAAGTGTAGCTATCATTCAAGTCTTTTGGATTAAGCACTTGGGCTTCAGACCAGTTGTTTTACATTAGGAAGTTTTGTGGCAAGCACTGTGGTGGCAGGACAGGTAGCTTTCATCCTTCTAAGTTGGGAACTGCTGATTGAGAGCCCAGTGTCCAAGTGTATTAGTTCTGGTTTAGGCACTTGGGCTTCAGGCCAGTTATTTTACATTAAGAAGGTTCGTGGTCTGCACTCTTGTGGGAGAAGAGGCTGGACTCTGCCCTTCTGAGCTGGGAATTTCTGGTTAAAGGTTTATAGTGCCTGAATATTTGAACTGTATCTTACTGAAATTGGTACACCTTGTTTGCTCTAGCATAGACTAGATCCAGGCCTGCTGAATCTAGCTTTGTTTATATGCTTGTTGTTTATTTGCTTGTTATTTCCCTGGAAGCTAATTCCACCTAATACGCAACTTCTCAGTGCTTCTGTGGATCACTAGTGATATCTGCATTGCTTACTGTACTTATTTCCTTGTTTCACTTGAAAGAAAGTTACTGTTTGTCGTTTTTGCATTTAGTTACTTGTAACACATTGCACTCAACTTACCTGGCACTTGCTCACTAAAGCAATTATATAAGTCAGCACTAAAAATTAAAAGCACTACACCCTCACTCCCCACTGGCCCTTGTTTTCAATTAAGGATTTCCCAATATTATTCTAGCATGTCCAAAGGTCAGTTGTCAATCTCCTCTCGGTCCAGCTGGTGAATCTGGGAATCTTGAGGCAATGTTATAACTGCCTCATGTACACAGACAACCCTCTCCTCCTCCCACATAACACAAATACTTGCGAGAGATGCAGCTATTTAGCCAAACTGGAGGCTGAGCTCTCTCAACTCAGGACTGGCAAGACCAGACAGGAGGAGAAGGCAACTACACACACCACAAAACCAGCCTCACATAATGCTACCACTCCACTGAATCAAACACATAAACACACAAAGACATACTCGGAGGCTCTGAGTAAAATTTACCTAAACAGCAGAGGCCTTCAAAGCAGACACCCAAACAACTGCTACCTCAAGACACCCCACAAGCAACACATAAACCACAAAAGCAGTGTGCAAAGCAGTCACAGCCCTTAAGGCCAAATACAACACCAAACATACTTGTCATAGGTGACTCCATAGTCAGACACACTGACGTCCCACTCACCAGGCTGAACAAGGAGAGGGTCACAGTAAGCTGCCTATCGGGCGCTAGAATCCGCCACATAACACAAGCACTCGGGTCACTCCACGGCAAGTACAAATATGACACAGTCATTGTCCATGCTGGTGTGAGCGACCTGAGACGTACCTCCCTGGACTACATGAAAAGAGACATAGAGGAGCTCTCTGATTATGTAGCCCAGGCAGGTATGACCCTAACCCTGAGCAGTATCCTTCCTTCACCAAGAATGATGCCACAATATAGAGACAAGATGATCAGCTTTAACAATTGGCTTAATGTCTGGTGTCATTCAAAGGGGATCCAGTGTCTGTCTGCCTGGGATGACATGCTTGACAAGCCACGCTGCTCGCAAGGGCGGCTTGCACCTGTCACCCTGGGATTCGGATATTGGCTAAGGCTCTTGCCACCCCATAGTGCCTTTTTAGGCAAGGCTCAAATTCTAAACCTACCACCCTAGAAAACAAAAATGGGAAGAAACTGAGGGTAATGCTGCTCAATGCCAGAAGTCTAAATCTCAAAATGCACGCACTTTTCGAGGCCCTTCTCAGTATGGAGAATATCGATGTCTGTGCTGTAACTGAAACCTGGTTCAAGGCTCCTGAGAGCACCCGGCACTATTAGGTTTTACCTCATATCATGCGTTCGGCCCCAAAACCCGGACCACACCACAAAAGGAGGGTGTATCCATATTCATAAAGGATACCCACACCTCCAGGTTGGTGGCAATGCAAGCTTGAAACCATCCAGGTGCAACTAACCATAGGCAAAACTGCTCTACAAATTGTAGCATGCTACAGGCCACCCTCTCAAACTCAGGAACCCCACACAGCCTTCCTGAAGACACTGGAGGGTATAAATGTATCTCCAAACACCATCATATTGGGTGACTTCAACTACCCGAATATAGACTGGGAACATTACTCAAGCCCTAACTTTCTAGCCCAACGGTTCCTGGAGTTCATAAATTCAAATGCCATGGAACAGCTAGTCACTGTTCCCACGAGAGGAGAAAATATACTAGATCTCATTGTCACAAACATGGGGACAAAATGCTCCACACCGAAGTATATCCCTCATTGGTGAGATCTGATCATAAACTAATCTCACTGGAAATCCACATTCCGCCCCCCCCCCAAACAAAAAGACCATAGTGAAGAACTTCTCTAAAGCAAACTTCACACTACTCAAGACTGGTGTGGTATCCTTCAAGGCCCCTGAGCCAGTGGAAACCACAACCCAAGCTGGAAGCCCTTACAAATGCCTTCTATGAACACCTCCAGGACTGCATGGATCAGGCAATCCCAAATAAAATCAAGACTCTTTCCACAAAGGGCAAACGTCCAGTCTGGTGGACCCCAGCCATTAACAAACTTTACAATAAGAGGAGAAAGCTATTACATGATAGAACAAAATCCATAAAAGGGAAGTCACCCATGATCATTATTAGTAAAAAATACGAGCACTCATAAAATCAACTAAGGCCAATTTTGAGAGAAAAATTGCCATGGATTCAAAGGACAATCATAAGGCCTTTTTCAGCTATGTTAGGAACCTGGGTGGAAACTCCCAGATATGCTCAGAATTAGTCCAAAATGATACAAAATCACTGAACCCACAGACATTGCCAACATACTGGCAGACAGGTTCAGTGCAAACTTCACCCCTCTCCCCTAAAGGAGAGATAACTATCCCAGCCGAGTGTAGCCTCCCGGACATCTCAAATGCGCAGGTGAAAGCTGCTCTCTCTAAAGCTAAAAACACAGCATCAATGGGACGGATGGTGTCCCCGGCTGTGTGCTACATGAGCTAAATGAGGAATTAAACCCGCACATAAGGCAGCTGTTTAATCTCAGCCTTACCACAGGATACGTGCCCAAGGAGTGGCGACGGCAACTGTGGTCCCACTCCACAAAGGCGGCGCCTCACGGACCCTGGTAATTACCGCCCCATAAGCTTAACAAGTCTAGTCTGCAAAGCTATGGAGAGGATCATAATGGAGCTCATAAACAAAGATATAGGGGACTTGCAGACATTGGACCCGACCCAGTTTGGCTTTGTCAAGGGAAGATCATGCCTTTTGAACTTGGTCGACTTGAAACAGTCACCAAGGCCATTGATGAGGAAAGGCAGTCCATACAGCCTACCTTGACCTTGCAAAGGCTTTCGACACAATACCCCACTCGGGTATTGTAGAAAAACTTACCAGCTTAAATGTAAACCCATATGTCACAAGATGGGTTGCAAACTGGCTTAAGGACAGAACCCACAGGGTTAGAGTTGCTGGCGCTGTGTCAGACTCCAAGCCGGTCACAAGTGGTGTCCCACAGGGCTCGGTCCTTGTCCCCCTATTGTTTGGCATCTACTTCTCAGAAGTACAGGCCAACATGGGAGGACTTTGGCTGACAAAGTTTGCAGACGACTGCAAACTGGGCGCCATAGTGGAAAGTGCATCGGACACGGATATCCTTCAGAAGGGACTCACGGAAACAGATAGCTGGTGCCAGAGCCATGGCCTGAAGTTAAACGCCAAAAATGTATAGTCATACCCTTCGGGAAAAACAAGGTAACCCCAAGCTACCATATAGGTGGCAATCCACTAAGCACAGAAGAGGTTATCAGGGACCTGGGGACCCAGGTTGACAGTGGCCTTTCTTTTGACACTCACGTTGCTAAAGTGGTTAGAAAGACCTTCTACATTGCCCACCTGATCATGAAGGGATTCACATCCAGATCTAGTGAGGTCATTGTTCCCTGTACTCTTCACTTATCAGACCAATGATCGAGTACAATGCCCCATTCGGGATGTATCTCACCCGACATCTGCAGCAATTGGAGAGACCCCAAAAGTTCCTCACTAAAAGGATAAAGGGACTCCAAAATCTGTCATATGCTGCCAGATTGAAGAAACTCCAGCTCTATTCAGTCGCATACCGTCTGCTCAGAGGTGACATGTGCCTGACATACAAGGCCATGTCCAACCCGGAATTAATGGACATGCTCCACCTCAAAAAATCCAAATCCACCAAAACCACTAGAGCAAGCGACTTAAACCTTAGCACGGATATAAATAGGACGTGCTGGAGGGATAGATTTATCACTCAGAGACTCCTATGCTGTGGAATAAAATCCCAGTCCATGTGAGGCAGAGCACCTCGCTGACTCTGTTCAGGAGAAATCTAGACCTGTGGATGGGAGATCATAGGTTTACCCCGGGAATCATCTCTGTGTCACTGCTGGACAGAGGCACAACAAACTAATGGGCACAGTATTTTTTCATATAAGGGGTGGCGTAAGCCACAAAAATTTGGGCTAGGCTTATAAATGCCTTAGGGCAGATAGCCTAGTATAAACCTATGAACCTGTGAACTTCTGCTACCTTGGCTGTAAGGGCTTTAAATTGTCAGTTTCATATGCTTAAATATCAGCAATACTTAATGTCACTGCTTAAACAGAAAATGTTGCCAAATTCTGAAAGTTCAGAGAACAAGGAAATTCAGGATTTATTGCATGCAGCTGAACAGGTGGGAAAGCATACTTTGCAATGTGGTTATGATTCACTGGAGGTCTCTTGCAGGGCCGCTGTTACAGGTTCTGTTATTAGAAGGCATGCTTGGTTAAAGGAACAAAATCTGCCTGATTATGTTAAAGCAAAATTATTAGATGCTCCATTACAGCATGATACTTTGTTTGGTGCTAAAGCAGAAGAGGTGTTGAAGAAAATGGAGGATAAAGCGAAATCCATGCAGACGGTTAAGGATTTCTTACAGGTACAGCCACCCAGATTTAGCAGGAATTGGCCTTCAAAAAATTGGTCCTTTCCAGTGTCAGACAGGCCACAAAGAGGCAAATACAGATGTCCCAGAGGCAGATCTCAGCCCAAAGGCTCATACAGGCCTAAACAATGGGGTGCTCCTACCTCCAAAAGCGGAGAAGGCAAATCACAACCTTACAGGAAACAATCCCAATGACTTTCCTCTGCCAGATCCAAGCACTTTTCTTTTGGCAGCCCCTTTGGGGGGCAACTAGCACTTTTTTCACCAAATTGGCAAATGATTACCCAAGACAAATGGGTCTTGAACATAGTGTCCCAAGGCTACAGGGTCCATTTTCACACCCTACCAAGAGCAAAAGGTATGTCAGACCTGCCACACAATCAATGGGCAGAGGCACAAAAGCAAATTACAGCCGTCATGGACATGAGGGCCATTCAACAAGTACCACAACAACAGCAGGGGCAAGGATTTTACTCCAGACTTTTAGTGCCCAGAAAGGACAAAACCTGGAGACCAGTATTGGACCTGTCTATACTAAACATGTTTCTGGAGGTTCCAAAATTCAAGATGTTGACTCTACAGCAGCTACTGCCCATGCTGGGCAAGAAGGCGTGGCTCGTAACTTTGGACCTAAAAGAGGCATACCTGCATGTCCCAATCAGACAATCTTGCAGAAGATACCTCAGATTCATAGCTGGCTCAATGCACTACCAATTATCTGCACTGCCCTTTGGCTCATATACTGCGCCCGGGGTCTTCACAAAATGCCTGGCACCAGTAATTGCATTTTGCAGACAAAGAGGAATTCAAATATATCCCTACTTGGACGACTGCCTTATTCAAGCAGAGAACAAAGACATTCTTCTAAAGCATCTGGCATTTGTAAAAAGATTACTAATTTGCCTATGGTACACAGTAAATGAAAAGAAATCAAAACTAGTACCCTCTCAAGAGATAATATTCCTGGGTGCAAGCTTAAATACAACTGCCCAGATGGCTTATCTCATGCCAGACAAACAAAGGCAACTGACTTCTTACTTCAAAAAGTTGGCAACAAAGACCCAGTTATCTGCAAAGAAAATCCTGCAGGCCTTGGGCTTCATGGCATCCTGCATTCTACTAATTCCATATGCCAGACTGCATATGAGGAAACTACAATGGTATCTAAAAAGTGTTTGGACTCAGCATTGCCACAGCCTGGAGACAGTAATTACATTCATTCCCTGCCTGCAACAGGAGTTTTGATGGTGGGCACAGGCCTGTCACCACAACAAGGGTCTGTCATTCACTTTACCCATAGCCAGACAGACACTGACAATGGATGCATCAGATTATGCCTGGGGGGCCCATATGGCAGGAAAATGTATTCCGGGCACATGGCCTGCAAGCCAGATGCATCTTCACATCAATCAAAAAGAGATGCTAGCTGTTGAGAATGCCCTGACGGCTTTCAAGGATCTACTTCATCCAGGACAGCTACTGATAAAGATGGGCAATACTACGGACATGTGGTACATAAACAAGCAGGGAGGTACACATTCCTACCCCCTCTGCAGACAAGCAATGACCTTATGGGACACAGCATTGACTTATCAAGTTCACCTGCAAGCACAATTCCTGCCAGGAAAAACAAATACTCTGGCAGATGAACTAAGCAGAAACCTCATGGATCCCCACGAGTGGAAACTGGATCCTCAAGTCTTCAGCATGATAACAAGGAAATGGGGATGCCCAGACATAGATCTGTTTGCCTCCCCTCACAACTGCCAATTAGAGATTTTGCACAAGGATTTATCACAAGCATGGAGAGTGGACGCCCTATCCTTCAGCTGGAAAAACCTAACAGTATATGCCTTTCCTCCACTGCCTCTCCTTCCCAGGGTACTCCTAAAGGTCAGACAAGAGAAGCCAAAAATGATACTGATTGCATCAGACTGGCCATGCCAGCACTGGTACCCAGTCCTAAAGAGCTTGTGTCAAGGTCCAGCATGGATATTGCCTCAGACCTCTCACTTGCTGACCCAACAAAACAATCAGATCCTGCACAGCCAACTCAGGACCTTAAATCTGGCAGCATGGCGGCTAATGTAGCCATTTAGAACACTCATCTTTCAAAAGCTGTTATGGATGTTATCTTGGAGGCCAGGAGGCCCAGTACCAGAAAATCTTATGCAGAAAAATGGAAGAGATTAAACAAGGCATTGACACATATGTGCCAAATATCCCTCAGATTTTACAATGCCTAACTGAGATGCTGGACAAAGGCCTTTCCTTTTCATCAATTAAGATTCATGCCTCTGCCATTTCAGCCCATTACAATACGGAACCACCTATCTTTTCTCCGCCTTTAATAAGGCGGTACCTCAGAGGGGCCAAAAACATCAGGCCTCCAAGGAGAGCACCAATTCCGGCATGGGACTTCAATTATGTCTTGGAGAAGCTCACACTGCCTCCTTTTGAGCCAGCTTCAACAGCTGATATAAAATTCTTATCCTGGAAAATAGCTCTGCTCCTAGCAATAAACACTGCAAGACGAGTCTCAGAGTTACAAGCACTCATGGCTGTCGAACCTTTTATAATTTTTCATCCAGACAGGGTTTCTATGAGGACAAACCCAACATTTATGTCTAAGGTGGTGTCCAGTGTGGCCCTCAACCAAACAGTTCACTTGCCTACCTTTTATCCAAATCCACAGAACAAGGGTGAGAAAATTCTGCATTCTTTGGACATACACAGGCAGCTATGCTTCTACTTGGACAGAACTAAATCTTTCAGAAAGACTGAGCAACTTTTTGTATCATATGCTGCAGAATCACAAGGAAAGGCTATCTCGAAACAGACTATTTCTAAATGGATAGCCCATTGCATCCGTTTCTGCTATTCTCAGCATGGCAAATCAGTGCCTAATGGCATTAGGCCTCCTTCTACCAGAGCAGCAGCCACTTCAGCAACCTTCCTCAGAGGAGTACCAACCAAAGACATCTTAAGAGGCTGCAAGTTTTGGAGTTCAGTGCACACTTTTACAAAGGACTACCACTCACTTCTTTACTCTAAATCCAGAGCAGGCTTTGCCACTGCACTTCTGCAGGGCCTCATAGCCTCTTCTAATCCTGTTTAGCCCAGCCACCCATCCTCAGCTTTGGGATTCAACCCAAGAGTAATGACTGCAACAGTGAAACACGATGAACATAGTACAGTTGTGTACCTACCATAAATGTAGATGTTCGAGTGTATTCACTGTTGCAGTCCAGGTTACCCTCCCACCATCCCCCTTTCTTTTTCTGGGGTTTATCTGTACTTCTCTATTCTATACAACCTATGTGGTGTATTTGCTTTTAGATGAAGGAAATGTTTCTTTACTGCATGTATGTGTATTGGCATTATATATTTAGCCTACCCTTTTGGGGGCACCTGACATCTGGGGCAAGAAAAACTGAAGTAAATGTCGTCGGCTGCATCTTTTATACCCCTGGTGCACTGACGCCCGGGAAGAGGTGACAGCAACCGACGCCGGACCACGACTTTGGAATTCAGGCCGACTGCGGGTAGCCTGCCAGCAGGATAACCCAAGAGTAATGACTGCAACAGTGAATACACTCTAACATCTACATTTATGGTAGGTACACAACTGTAATTTTCTCGTTGTTGGAAGCTCATGCTTTGGTGTGCTGTGGTCCTGTACACTGCAGTGAACCGAGCCCTATACAGTGATATGCAAGTTCCTTACTGCATAGCATTCCAAAGGTGTGGCAGGTCGGACACCCTCTACAGTAACAGCTTCTTGGGTATACCGTTGAGCTTTCTGAATTCCAGATTGAAAGAAAATGAAGTGTCGTATGAGGAAGAAAAAGCTGCATTTGAAATGGAGAGATGTGCAAGAGAAATTTTGGAGAAAATAAAAGGGAAAGATGGAGAGGTAGAGGAACAGGAAATGGAGAAAAGAAAGAAGGAATAGAAAATGAGTGAATTAGGGAATTAAAGTTTTATACAAATTTAAGTAAGTGATAACGTTTCTCTATGGAGATTGTTCATCAGAAATTGATAGGTTTGAATTCATATATATTAGAAGAACAGCACATCTTCATTAAGCAGGGTTGATGTAACACACAATCAGGTACGATTTCATGCTTTTTGCCTCTATTTCTTCAGTTCCCCCAAATATAGAGGGGCTGTCGGGGCCAAAGCTAGGCAGCTGGTACCCTGGACAGTCATCTGACTGATGCTCTCATCCCCTGCAACCTAAAGTTGAGAAGAAGGAAAACTCCAGAATGCCCATCTCAAACTGATAATGGTGCTGAGAAGTACATTGAACTTGAAACTTCTAAAAGACTGAATGTCTCTCTAAAGTGAAGTATTATGCAATAGCTACTCCTACTGTTTCACAGAGCAAAGCTTTTGTGTCTGAGTATTAAGAGACAACTGGTCAGGATATTTTAACATATGTTTTAATTTCTCATTTCAAAATGTATTTTGTGTTTTGTATGGGATGTGATAAAACCTTGCAGATTTCCTTTTAAGGGCATATATTCAATTGTTAAAGGAAAGAGACTACAAAAAGTGAATAAGATTCTAAGTGTTAGAAAACTGAAAAAATGATGAACACAGCAAGTGTGACGAGAGATGTGTGAGTTGCAATGGAAACATAAATATACTGTGCAGCATAAGTGCTAATAGTACTACCACAAAGTGGACTTCAGACTGGTTGCACACTAACAGCTTAATTTCAGCTCTCCCAGTGTGAAAACAGAAACTCGCTAGAGATCCAGTGAATTTGTCTTTTGGGGTAAATTTCAGTAACTGGCTAGTAAGTACACTGCCTGGATGCCAGCAGAAAATAAATTGATTTGCATTCAGGTTCTCTGAATCACAAAAGGTGATGAAAAAACACTGTCTAGGAAGAATCCCTTCAGCAAAAAATGGGTCAAGATCCAGCTTTCATGCAAGACACGACTTTCAGTAATCTACAGGAAAAAATAAATCAAATCTGCTCTGAGCTGATTAGAATAAACAAAACACTGAAGGAGTAAATCAACTCAAATAAACTGTTGAAAAAATGGAATAAGCTTTAACAGATATTCAGAGGAGTCAAAACTGCAAAAAAATTAGATGTCAAAATGAAAAGGGTGGCAGAGTACGAGACTTCTGAAGATGAGATGTTAAAAAAAATGGTATAATCAGAGGACAGAGTATTTAGGGAAAACCTGAGATTTGCTGCTGTGCCAGAGAAACTGACTGTATTAACTTTATGAAAGCACAGATAAGCAACTGGGCTAATATATCACAGCAGGAGTTGTTAATTGAAAGGGAACATTGTGTGTGTGCTCCAAACCTGGTCTGAGAAAGCAGCCCAGACCTTTAATAGTAAAGATACAATCCTACTAGCAAAAAGAGTTGGTTCTGGCAAAACTGTGACAGAAAGACAAAGTACTAAAAGGGGGAGACAGTATTGTTTGTGAACAATGATTGCTCACTGTACACCAGGCAGAACAGGAGTAAATTTTGTTCCAGCAATCAGGGAATGTCAAGACCCAGGTATGAGATTCAAGCTGCGCTACCCTGCTATTTTTAGAATATTTTTCCCGGATGTTTAGTTATTCTTTGATGCAGAACATGCTAAGGAAGAAATACAAAAGCTTGTCCAACAAAAAGTGAGCTATCAAACAGAAGGGGATTCTCCTTATTCGGATAGTAAAGCCCATAGAGAGACTGTCAATGAAACCATTTCCAGTGTTTCAAAGAATAATTTTTGAGAGACAGAAGGGTACCACTGTTGGTGGGTTCTGATTCACAGAGGGCATCCTGTGCAGTAGGTTGGGATTTTTGAATGGGGCAGTGGAGGCATTTGCATTCCCTGATAAAATTATAAGGTTGATTAGGAGGATATATGAAGGACCAGATGTGAAAAGTGACATGGCGGGGTTCCAATCTGACAAAGTTCTATTGAAGCAGAGGAACCAGGCATGGGTGTCCTCTTTCCCCTTTATTTGCATTATATGTAGAACTATTGTCAAAGAAAATAAGGGACTCAGAAATTCATGGATATAATTGGTTGAGTAGACAAGAAAAGTTGGCTTTATTTGCAGATATTATTGTGTACATAATAAAAACAGAAAATGACATTTTGGAGTTGTGGAACTTTGAGACCGTGTCAAGTCTTTTGGGATAAAAATTAATGAAGATAAAACAGAAGCAGGTTCAACAATACTGATATTTATGGGAAATGATAAATGAAGTATGTAGTAGTACGGATTAAAAAGAATTCTGTTATTACAGCTAAGGATATATGGAAAGACTAAAAAAAAGGGGTATTTCAGAGCTACTCAGTTAAGGCTTTTGTACATTGCATAAGCAGAAAGCTGTAATGCAAAGTGGAAAGGGATGATAATGAAATGGGGGAAGCTCAAAATACAAGGAGAGACTGGGATTTTAGAAGCAAATCTTTAAGGATAATAACCTTAACCATACAGAATATTATATTCATTAATTAGCAGAAAGTATTCTAAGCACTAAGCCAACATGAGGATGGAGAAGGAGTCTGTCGATTAGGGATGACTTCAGTTAAGGGTACAGAGAATAGGCAAGGAGGGGTATAGAATTTACTGGAGTAAACTGGTAAAGGAACCAAGGTATTGGGAACAAATAGAGAGTAGTAGAATAGAGAAGAAGAAGAATTATTAATGGGCTAGGGGGCTAGAGACTTGAGACTCTGGGTCAGGAGATAATATATAGAAATAACGAGATCAAAAAAAAAGCAAAAAAAAAAAAAAGTTTGCAGTTTTAAGAGTTTTAGAGCAAAAGCAAAAAAAAAAAATATAAAAGTTGGGGTTATATGATATTAATAAATAGCTGTAAAAAATATCCGAGGGAGTTAGAAAGGATTGAAGAGAAAGATTGGGTAAGCAATTCCACAAATAAACAATGGGGATATATGTATATATTCAAAATATGCAAATACAGTCTAGCAGATTTAGGATCTTTTTTTTTTGGAAGTGTTTAGGTATTTTTTTTTATATCATAGCGCCAAACCAACAAATTTTTCCTGGGATTATTGCAAATTTTGGAAGTGTGTGGGGGGAAGAGGAGGTAGGAAGGAGGTATTGTTTGGGATTGTGATAAGTTGGCAGACTAAAAATTCCTTGTAGACTATTCTGTCAGAAATACTGAGTGAGCAAATTGGTGTAACTAAGGAAATGATTTCTTACGATACAAAATCGTAATTGCCTAGACATAATAAGGACTTGCTGAGTTTAATTCTGGTGCCTGCCAAAAAGCAGTTACTAGAACTTGGACATTAAAGTCTAAACCAACTTTACTAGAACTAGTGAATATAATAGCAGAGATAAAACAACTGAAAGTGGGATCCTTAGAAAAGAGTAAGAGCAAATTGCATAGAAAAACGTGAACTGTGAGAATAGTACATGCAGAATAATGTTTTGGAGGAGGAATGAGGTTTAAGAGAAGGCAGGAATTGAATAAGCTGTTAAGATTTGACTGACCATGACTTTACGCATTATAAGTGATGTATACTGTTTACAAATGAATAATGTCATTATGATTTGTTTTCATTTATGTAAATGTTTGCTTATGTCAGAAGTGATAAACAAGAAACATATTAATTGAATTTAAAAATAGTATTACCATAAAAATGCAGAGTAACAACTGAAAAAATGGAACAAGCAGAATGCTGCCATGGAAGCATCTAGTAGAGCAAATTATAAAGCAGCTAGAATAAAAAAAATATATAAAAAGGGACTAGATCATCAAAAATTCTTAGATAAACATAAAAACTGCATAAACCATTTATGGAGAACCGAAAAATGAACCACAAGAACCAGAAAACTCCACACTCCTGGATACTGGATAAATTCCATTTATTTGTTGTCGGTTCTAAATTGCACTAGTAGCAGCAAAGTAACAGTTTGATGAAAAATCAGCAAAAACTGAATAGCAGCAAAAACTCAATCCAACAATGTCCAGAAAGAGAAATAGCAGCAAACCAAACTTTCAAGTAAAATACAATGAACAGCAACACATAAATCTCATAGCACCTCGGTTATAACAGCCTTTTTAGAGTACTTTGTGTATAAAAAGCAACCCTTTTCATAAAAAAGAAAAAAAAAAAAAGAATCAATTAATCTATTAAACATTTGCCTAAAACAGGTGCAATCAATTAAATATCAAAGTTAATTAAAAATTAAGTAAAAAAAAAAAAATCATGCTCTTAAAGTAGCATTCCTATATATAAAAAGTTTCCAGTGACATTCTCTATTTAGTCGTGTAGGTTGTAATGTATTATATTTAATATAAGAATTTATTGATTCTTTCTAAGAAGATATTTCCTTCTATTTTCACTTGTATAACTAGAAATAATTTGTTCCAAAACAGATACTTTTAAATTCATAAATTCACCCCCGTGTTTTTTATTGCAATGTTCTGCAAGTGGGCTTATTATTTTATTATTTCTAATGTTTCTCGCATGTTCTTTTATTCTTTCTCCTAGACCTCTTTTTGTTTCACCAATATAAAACTTACTACATTCACACTTGATGGCATAAAGTACCCCTACACTTTTACAAGTGTAGTGTCCTTTAGTATTAAATATTTTATCATTATTTTGTTGAAATGTGTTTATGTATTGGTATATTGCACATTTACCACATGCTGTAGTTCCAATTTGTATTTTTATGTTTATTATTTCCTTTGGACTTTTATAGGTACTATGCACTAAAAAATTCTTTAAACTCCGGCCCCTTTGATATGAACAAGTTGAATTTCTAGAAGTGAAGCAACTTCTCTTCTCGTAACATACCAAAAATCTTCTAACAGTTTTTGCAACTTCTTTGAAAATATAGTATATTTGGATACAAAGATTGTTTGTTCCAGATCCCATCCCTTATCTGTATCTATACATTCCTTATCAACATTTTTTATTTCTGGGATCTGTTCTCTTATGTCCAAATATTCTATTATAACTATCTTTCACTACTTTTTCTGCATAGCCTCTGTCTATAAACATATCCACTACTTTTGAAGCTTCTCTCTTAGCTTCCTGCACATCACTACATAATCTCTTAATCCTAAGGATTTCCCCGAATGGTAAAGCTGTTAAAGTACGTATTGGATGACAGCTTGACGCATGGAACATGTGACTCGGCTGTTAAAATTTTCTATAAATTTGAGTTTTTATTTTTCCATTACATAACCCTTCCAAGGTCAAGTCCAAATAATTTACCCTTATACCTTCGTGTAGTCCATCATAATTTATTTGAAGTCTATTATTCATGTATTTGATAAATGTATCTACTTCATTTCTTCCCCCCTTACAAATAAATATGAGGTCATCTATGAATCTGAAGTATCCTGTCACAAAATTTCTGCCACGGAAGCATCAAGTAGAGCAAATTATAAAGCAGCTAGGATAAAAAAATATATATCAAAAGGGACTAGATCATCAAAAATTCTTATATAAACATAATAAAAACTGCACCTAACATCAGTACTGATTAGGATTTATCTTGCACCATCTCAAGTCTTCTTTCAGCTACTCCCGTTAGGGGTCGCCACAGCAGATCATCTGTTTCCATTTCTTCCTGTCCTTTGCATCTTGCTCTGTCACACCACCCACCTGCATGTCCTCTCTCACCGCATCCATAAACCTTATCTTAGGCCTTCCTCTTTTCCTGTTGCCTGGCAGCTTCATCCTTAGCATCTTTTTCCTAATATAATCTGCATCCCTCCTCAGCAAATGTCCAAACCAACGTAATCTTGCCTCTCTGGCTTTGTCTCCAGACCTTCCAACCTGGGCTGACCCTCCACCCTCGTCACACCCAGTGCAAATCTTAACATCTTTAACTCTGCCACGTCCAGCTCTGACTCCTGCCTTTTTGTCAGCGCCACTCTCTCCAACCCATGTAACATAGCTGGTCTCACTACCCTCTTGTAGACCTTCCCTTTCACTCTTACTGGTACTCATCTGTCACAAATCACTCCTGACACTCTTCTCCACCCACTCCATCCTGCCTGTACTTTCTTCTTCACCTCTCTTCCAAACTCACCATTACTCTGAACTGTTGATCCCAAGTATTTAAACTCATCCACCTTCACCACCTCTACTCCCTGCATCCTCACAATTCCTGTATCCTCACTCTCATTCACACGCATCTATTCTGTGTTAGTCCTGCTGACCTTCATTCCTCTTCTCTTTAGAGCATATCTCCATCTCTCCAGGGTCTCCTCCACCTTTTCCCCACTCTCACTACAGATCACAATGTCATCTGCAAACATCATAGTCTACGGGGACTCCTGTCTGATCTTCTCTGTCAGCCTGTCCATCACCATTGCAACTAGGAAACGGCTCAGAGCTGATCCTTGATGTAATCCCACCTCCACTTTAAATGCATCCATCACTTCTACTGCAGTCACACTACCCTCGTACATATCCTGTACCACTCTTCCATACTTCTCTGACACTCCTGACTTCCTCATACAATACCACATCTCTTCTCTAGGCACCCTGTCATATGCTTTCTCAAAGTTCACAAAGACGCTATGCAACTCCTTCTGACCTTCTCTGTACTTCTCCAGCAACACTCTCAGAGCAAACATTGCATCTGTAGTGCTTTCCTGGCATGAAATCATACTTCTTCTTCTTCTTTCGGCTTTTCCTGGTTAGGGATCACCACAGCGGATCACCTGTCCGCTCATGATTGGCAGTGGAGTTTTACAGTGTTGAGTTGCCAGCCCGGCGCCCAACCTTCCACAGAAGGCACACACATGCACACACTCACGCCTAGGGCCAATGAGGGTCCAATCCACCTACTGCATATCTTTGGGATGTGGGAGGAAACCGGAGCACCCGGAGGAAACCCAGGCGACCACAGGGAGGACATGCAGACTCCACACAGAAGACATCCCGGTCGAGGATCGAACCGGAGAACCTCTTGCTGTGAGGCGACAATGCTAACCACTGCACCACCATGGCCGCCCCCTGGCATGAAACCATACTGCTGATCACTAATCATCACCTCCCTTCTTAACCTAGCTTCCACTGCTCTTTCCCATAACTTCATGCTGTGACTGATCAGTTTAATTCCTCTGTAGTTACTACAGCTCTGCACTATCACCCTTATTCTTAAGAATCTGTACCAAAACACTTTTTCTCCATTCCTCAGGCATCCTCTCACTTTCCAAGATTTCATAATAAACTAAAAATGTCAGCACAAGCAGAAAAATGTACAAGTTTTATATAGAAAAAATATGACGGAAAAGCACATAAGTAATTTGCTGATGACCCAGTGAATTTTTATAGCTAACAGGGAAAAGACATACAGCAATAATAACACCATCTAAAAGGTGACATTAATGCATTTTGAATAAATATTTATAATCTTATTGAACATAACAAAAGATGCTGAATGAATTGTAGAGGTAAAATAAATAGTAAAAAGTGTTACTGTAGAGGATATGAAATGGAGAGAAGTAACAGCCAGATTAATTGAGATGAAATTTAACAAAAGCTTATAGGTGGAAAATTCCAGTTTGAGATAACAGTACCCAATTTGTAGCTATAGGGATCAAAATCTTTGAACAATGATCTAGCCCTGACTAAAAAAAACATTTGTTTGCATCCATTATGGACACCAATCTGATAAAGGAAAGTGCAGTTTGTCCCTTTTGTTAGAGTAAACCTTCAGCACTACAGGTCAATAAGTTGCATTCTGATAAGACGTACCTTTAGATTGAGCTGTGAGGAATCTTAGAAAAACGTAGTTTTATCTGACATTTATATCAGTTTCTAAGTCCATGAGTGAAAATTCTTTTATGGTACTAATAGTAGATGTTTAGGTGAGGGAATAAAATGGAGAAAGGGGTTAAGCAGAGATAATGAGTGGGTATTTATTTCCTTTTAATAAAGGAATACTGTTTAACTGAGTAAGCCAACGTGATGCATTGTCCCTTTTATGGGTTGACCAGGTATGGTTAAGTGACTTGCTGAGAATTGTACAGTAGACAAATGGAGACTGTGGGAATAATGAAATATTATTTGGAAGTTTGCTGGCCAATATTAAAGAGTTCATAAACTAGCAAATTTATAGTTATGCAGAGGATGTGAATTAGTTCCTGCAAGCGGATTATGAATGGAGGAGTTAATTATTGAAGACTGTTGACATTTAGAGCTCTGGTACTTAGTAAGGTGAAGCAGAGAATTGCTGGAGAGAATAAAAATTGGGGTATATATTTTAAAGAGAGGGCATTAAACTTATTGGAGGTAACTTTTGGACAAGAGAGAAAGTAATAAATTTAACAGTGGCTTAATTAACTCATTCAAGTGTATAGCACTTTTTTTGTATACTCCCAGTTAACACACGTAGCTCCTTATGGCATCCAGACCTTCCTTGGGTCTGACTTCTTTATCTGTGTGACTTACCAGTTTGTAATAGGCAGGATTATAAAGGGCAAGGAGTTAATAAAATTACACAATGATTGCTAATCTAGGATGTCTAACAGTAGAAAAAACTTGGTTATTTTATACTTTTTAAGTTGATTTTCCAGAAAATGTTCTGGAATATAAGCATGTATGTAGGCGGTAAGAGGTGTGGCATCCCACACCAAATAGGTGTTAATGAGTTAAAGAAATTAAAAAAGTTGTTAAATTATGGAAAGCATTTGTTACGAGTTTTAAGAAGAAATTTTATATGGTACACTGCTTCTGGGGAGTGTATATGCTTATGGGTTGTGTTATTTGTTGACTATAGATTTTTTTAGAAGCCATGAAAACAGAATTTCTTGGGCAATTTTTTTCTTATTTATGAAGCTCTACGTGAATCTTGCTAAGAGGGGAATTGTATGTAATGAAAGTGAGAAAGGTAGGTTGAGGCTTTTGAATCTGGTTCATGGGTAGGTACTAGGCTATTGGCCCTAGGGCATACTTAAGCCTAGCCATAAATTTTGTGCTGTAGCACTCCCAAGTGGTTTAGTTACCCA
The DNA here is from genome assembly GCF_019279795.1 of Protopterus annectens. Taxonomy (NCBI): domain Eukaryota; kingdom Metazoa; phylum Chordata; order Ceratodontiformes; family Protopteridae; genus Protopterus; species Protopterus annectens. The sequence continues at coordinate 355,356,681 of NC_056727.1, read as the reverse complement.
CACCCCTGTTGAGCAGGGCGACAGAAGTGATTCCTGGGGTGAATTTCCTATTTCCCATCCACTCAAGATTTCTCTTGAAGAGTGCCAACGAGGAGCTCTGCCTCACATATATGGGGCCTTGTTCCAGAGCAAGGGGAGCCGCTGGGACACGAATCTGTCCCTCCAACATGTCCTGTTTATTAATGATGTCAGGTTTATGTCCCTTGAGCCGGATAGCTCTGGTGGATTGGGTTTTCCTTAGGTGGAGCATTTGTAGCAATTCGGGGTTTGACATATCCTTGTATGTCAGGCAGAGATCACCTCTGAGTAGCCGGTACACGACCGAGTACAGTCTGAGTTTTTTTAGCCTTATGGCATAGGGCATCTGTTTAAGGCCCTTTACCCTCTTTGTGAGGTACTTTTGAGTCCTCTCCAGCTGCTGCAGATGTCTTGCTAGGTACATCCTGAATGGGGCATTATATTGAATAATGGGTCTAATTAGTGATTAGTAAAGGGGGACAATAACTTCCTTATTCCTATATGCAAAACCCTCTTTGATAGGGTGGGCCATGTAGAAGGATTTTCTAACCACTTTAGCAATGTCGTTGAAAGAGAGGTTACTGTCTACCTGTGTCCCTAGGTCTCTTATCACACTCTGTGTGTAAGTGGGCTGCCACCTATGTTGTAGTTCATAGGTACTTGGTTTTTCCCAAAGGGAATAACAATGCACTTTTTGGCATTTAGTTTGAGGCCATGATTTTGGCACCACTTATCTGTATCCGTAAGACCCTTTTGAAGGATGTCTACGTCATTAGGATTCGCTATTATGGCTCCCAGTTTGCAGTCGTCTGTGAACTTTGTTAGCCATAGTCCATCCCTGTTTGTACCTCCGAGAAGTAGATACCAACAGGAGGGGTCCCAAGACTGAGCCCTGTGGTACACCACTAGTCACAGGTTTGGAGTCTGATCTAGCGTTTCCTATTCTCACTGAATGGGTTATATCCGTGAGCCAGTTTGCAACCCATCTTGTTGCATAGGGGTTTTATATTTAGGTTGGTGAGTTTGTCTATAATTCCCGAGTGGGGAATGGTATCGAAGGCCTTTGCAAGATCAAGGTATGCTGTGTGAACCACCTTTCCCTCATCTGTTGCTTTAGTGACCATTTCGAAGAAGTCAACCAGATTTAGGAGACATGACCTTCCCTTGACGAACCCAGAATGGGTGGGGTCCAGGGTGGTTTTCTTATCAACATTGTATTTATTTTAAGTTTTGTATACCTGTAGCAATCTGTAGAAAAAGAGACAATACGTAGAATATTTGAGTTTCTTAGAAAGTTGTTGTAGTACTAAGGTTGAGCGAGGTGAGAAACAACATAATTACATACAGTTATAGATGGAAAATAAAGTTACGGAATCTGACTATAGAAAGTATACAGTCTGAAAGGAGGAAATTGTATAATGAAATTAATACAGGGTATTATTTTACAGCTCCATGTGAAAGTAGATGTACTGGCTTATTAGAGCAGTAACAAAGAAGGAAATTATGATTTAAAGAAGGGGGTGTAATGGCAAAACCTAATATGTAGACTTTCATTAGAAAAAAAATCTGCTGATGCAGAAATTAAATATAAAAAATATGTAAGAGATGAAAGTTCAGAACTGATTTGCTTAAAATGTAAAAGGTTAGGAAGTTTTTCAGATAATGGGAGCACAGAGTAGGAATGGAAGGGATAAATGAAGTAAGAGTGGTTAGGACAAAATGTGGATCTTATGAAAAGATAGACAAAAAAAGGCAGTGGAAGATGAAGTGGATAAGATTCAAGTGTCCTGTATTTAGGTTATCTAGAATGATAGATGCCAAGATGTATATAAAATGGTAAGGGGTATAAGTGAATCATTAATGAAAATACAGCTTTGGGTTTATGCAGAAAGGGCTAGTACAATTTTTATTTATTTATTTTATTTAACATTTGTTAACCGAGAAAGTCTGACTTGGACTGAAGCCAATTTTCAGCGGCGGCTGGGGAGAAATGCTCAGGATGCATGTCTTTGTAACGTGGGAGGAAACCGGAGCACCTGTAGGAAACCCACACAAATGCAGGGAGGACATTCAGATTCTGCACAGAAGGCACCCCAGCCGAGAATCAAACTGGAGAACCTCTTGCTGTGAAGTGACAACGCTACTGCTGCACCACTGCGCAAATAGTAAGTAATTTTTCTTTTGTTGGGTGCTTTTGCAGATTTCTTAATTCTTATACAGCTGTTAAATTGAGGATTGATTGATTTTTGTATTTAAGTTGTCCTTTCTTTTATTTGAACCTATTCTTTATTAATTGTATAGCTCTGGGTTTTATGCAACAGTGAGATTGTTACAAGTTTATTTTGAAAACTATACATGTATTTCTTTTTATGAGAGATGAAAAACTACTACAGGTAAGTTATGCCTTTGTCTATATAGTCAGTCCAGTTTTAAGGACTCCTTTGCAGTCTTCTGTCATGCCTTCATAGGATAATCACACTACTAGCTCCAGTATTGGACCGCAAAAATCAATACACAAGTCCCTTGGAAGGAGCCCTGAAAAACAGACATGGGAATACAAGTTTTTTTGATTTATTTTTACAGCAATGTCATCCTTGAGAAAGAACATGCTAACTTGTTTGAAAAAGGTCAACTTAATTGCTAGAAGACGAGCTATGGTCAGCCTCCCTTATAGATCTGAAATTGTACAAGAGAAAGCTAAACTTGAATTTATGGTTCATAAATACTCAGCCTTCAGATGAGAAACATTTCCACCAGTCTTGTGTCTTTAATACTCCTTTGAATTCACAGATTTCATTATTTGAAAAGATGTGTGAAGTTGATAAAGTGAGGAGTAACAATAAAAATACAAAAATTAGGTAGAATTTAAACAAGGATGAATACAAAACCACCAGAAACGCAGAGTAGAACATAAAGTTGAAACTAATAAACTGAAACATGAACTACTACTGCTTTTGTTTTTATTATCCAACTCAAGAACTTCTTCAGGATGAAACACAAGTCAAACAACCACTTTTTAAAACTGGGTGGTATAACCACATGACAACCAGGAACCAACTGGAAATACTAACCAGTAATGAACTCATTATTCGTAAAAGAAACATTGTCTCAAAATGTAAGTTAAAACAACCATAAAACCTTGTAGCATGGTTATGTAAATGTGTAAAAAGTTAAATATTGAGCTGCCATTCTTAAAAGTATCAAAATCTTTGAAAAGCATTTAATGTTTATGAATTGATTTAAACCAGGTTCCTTGTCTGCCTGTAACTTGATTTGCCACTGTGGGTCTCGGCAGTCAAATAAAACATTAAAGTTCCCTGATAAACTGCCTAAACTAACATCATCCAGTACAAAAAATTAATTTTTTTAAAAAATTGACACAAAGTAATGTTTTGCCAGTGAAGTGCTGGTGTCTCTGTTTATTGCTATAACATGTTCATATATTCTTTTTGATAATTACCTGACTGTCTTTCCCACATAATAACTTGTACAGGACTCACAAGTTGCTAAATAAATAACTCCTTGTGAGTTGCAATCAAATCTATTTTAGCCCAGATTGTTTGTTTTATTTAATGCTTTTAAATGTTTTAAATGAACATTCAAAGTGCTGATAATGAATCCCTTGTACTTTCACCTACCACATTTAAAAGTACACGGGCTACTGCCTGTATCCACAAGCATAGGAACATTTTTCTGTAGTATAATTTGTTATTACTTCTTTTATAAGTAAAAACGGGGACCTCTCCAACAACTTTCACTAGTTATTGATTTTCCAGTTTTCCTTCAAAATACTTGTAATAGGATTCATTTCGAAAGTAATAGGGAGTGGAAGTGCCCTACCAAAACAGCATGTGGAAAATTTTGCTAAGTCAGTCATGCTTGTAACAGCTTCCAAAGTTTCTTTTCTGTATTTAAGTAAAATAGGCTTTGTTTTATTTTGTAAAGGTAGACTTCACTAATAATCTCCGATAACAAACCAATGTTGTAACCTCAGTTAAGAAATAAATATTTTAAATGTTCGACCTTTAACAAATATTCATCAGCTTTGCTGTTGAGCCTACTAATCCATATGAACCGACTCTTAATCACTACTTTTTCATGTGGAAAGGGTGTTGACTTTTATAATGTAAATAATTATTCACAATTGTCTTTTCTAAAAAAAATCTTGCTTGTAAAATTCTCACTTGATTCATCAACTGAAATGGTGATATCTAAAAAAAATTAATTTCCTTTTCAAAGTCATTTAAAGTTTATTTTAGAAAAGTGATGCTATCATTCACATATTGAAATAACTGAAGTTGTTCTTTTGTACCACACCATGCAATCAAGTCATTAGTAAATATTTTATAAAACTTGACTTTCTTAAGAAGGTGGTGGGGTTTGATGCTGTTGCTTCCACCATGTCATCACTACATTGTAGCCCCCATTTCCACTCCCATCTTCTGTTTGATATATTTTCCCTGCAAGACAAAGAAATGGTTATCCAAAACAATCTCAAGAAGTATACCAATGGTACTGAAGGATTAATGCAAGTTACTAAATTCAGGTTTGTAACAACAAGACTATCAGCTAAATGAAACCTGATAACGGTGGGTGTTTGGTGGCTTGGAATACTACCGATTTATGTAAACAAAATGGAGAAGTGCCTCAGTGGTGACACTTACTGGGACGTATCTGATAATGAAGTAAATATGTCATATGCTAAAATTGTTAGCTTGTATGAGTTTTTGATGGATAGGTTAACAGGCAAGGATTTATATAAGGTGGTGTTAAGTACACAACATGTGATCCCGGAATCTTGGGAATACCCAAGATTTATAAGGATCTTAATGTTCCACCTTTAATACCGATAGTTAACGCGATCAATTCTTAAGCCTATCTATTGGCAAATTTATCGACTTCATATTGAAAAATGTTTTGATTAATCATATACATGTAATAAAAGATTCCTGCGTATTTTTTTTTTTTTTTTACCGTGAGTCACCCCATCTCTCTTGTATATGGACAATCTTAACTTTGTAACAGTAGATATTTTTACTGTTTTTCCCCATAAACTAGGTGCCCATTGGGTAGGTGAATATCTGAGTAAGCACACCAACAGGATAACCCTAAAATTTACAAAATTGTTACTTTGTTAGAGATGGTTTTGTACAATAATTTTGTATATTTTGAAGGCTCCTTTTATCATGAGAGGATTGGCATGGCAGTGGTGCAGTAATGGCCTATTGGGAAGAAAATTCAGTACTGCAGTTTGATTTTAAAATGAAATGGAATCTTTATTGTAGATTCCTTGATAATATTTGTATGTTCTGGACAGGAAGTATTGATGAGCGGGACGATTTTGTAAATTATCTGGTAAATGCTACTGAATTTTTAAAATTTACATCTAACCATTCATCAGAGAAGGTCAGTTTTTGGGTGTTAAAGCTAGATCCAGGAAAAAGTTTTATGTTGATTATTTTTAGAAAGGCCACATATTCAAATACTAAGTTACATTTTCTTCTAGCTGTCACCCTTACCATCAGAAAAAAGCAATACTGAAGGGGCAAATACTATGGGTAGCTAGGATGGCTTCTGTTCTGGAGATTTTCTTGGATGAAATACAAAAATTAGAAGTATGTTCTTAGCCAGAGGTTATCCCTGTGAGTTGGTAGTTGCTACTGTGGCTGAAGTTGTAAAGAAAAGAGATATTATATAAACCCCTCCTTGAGTATACACAAAATGGTCATGGGGTGATAATGGAAAAGAACTAAGTAAAGCATTTATTACCACCTATAATGCTGATGAGCAACAAATTAGGAGCATTTTGTTTCAGAATCGGAATGTTTTCAGAGTAGATGAAGAATTGTTTAACCTGTTCATACAAAAATTGTATATGAAAGGGATAGAAATTTTAAAAACATGTTTGAACTTAATTCTAAGAAATTGGGATACTATATAGGTTTAAACAAAGTTACTTTTAAATGTGGAGCATGTGTACGATAAAGATATATTTTAGAAGGGTGTCAAATCTGTGTAAATCAGAAAGAATGGGTTAACAAGAATGCCTATTATAACTGTACTTCTAAAAGTGTAATTTGTGTTGCCAAGTGTCAGTTATTTGCAGGTTTCTATATAGGAAAAACTGAGAGGAAAATCAAAAAAAGGATTTATGAGCACATATGCAACATTGGTAAAAGAAATGGTAAAACTGCAATGGAAGGCATATTAGTGATGACCCTGAACATCTTTGTAAATCTATAGATGGATCTGAGAGGGGGTCATGGAAAACTTGAAGCTCTTGAACTTAAATGGCAGCTGATTATGGATGCTGATAAATTTCCTGGGCTTAATGAAACTATTTCCATTGACAGCATTGTAAAATTAGAGCAACTGGAACTGTAGTAAATGTTAGCATATTTTTTGACTACTAATTTGTATTTTGCATTTAAGTTTTTAGATTGTACAGCATGTTTATACACGCGGTGTGGGTTGTATTTGGTTAGTACTACTTTAAATGCAAGTTGAAGTAATTGATTTGATGATGTCACGTTGTAATTTACTATTTAAAGCATTGAGAAGTCTGTTAGCGTTGTTCTGAAGAAGTCCTTGATTGTCTTGGATGAAAGCGCCTAACTTTTATGTCTGGCTTTTATTACGGTTTCATTAAAGTATTTTTGAGTATTTTTTATCTTGTATTCCCATGTCTGTTTTCATGGCCCTTTCCAAAGGACTCGTATATGTAGTTTTGCGGTCTGATACTGGAGCTAGTTGTTTGGTTATTCAATTTATTGTCAAAGTTCTGTTTCCATTTTTTGTTTGTTGGTGGTGGTTCGCCTTCATAGGATATGATTTTCACTGAAACTGAGAGTATCATCTAAGAATTTTACAGCTGGCTCACAGCAGGCATTTTTTTTCTTCTCCTAAAAAGATATTTACAAATACTCAGTGTACTGGAGACTGTAAATGATTCCTCTTCTTCTTAAACCCTTCCAGGTTTAATAAAAGCAAGGCATTTTTCAGCCTTTCACTCAGCTTCTTGCATACAGGTCTGCATATGTTTTGTACATATATAACAAAGACTGGTCACGTACACAGTCTACATACACCTTCATCCTCTTCCCCTTTGTCACAAACCTGCATGCTTTTAGGAATACTTCCCTTTTATGTGGGGAGGAGAATTTTGGATAGAAACAAAAAAGGTATATATGTCTAGTACATTAGCAATGAGAACCAGTAGCTAGTGGGCACATCATATCTTGGTAAACATCAGAATTATCACAGATTCAGTCTACTGTCAATATTACACTAGATTTTAAAGAAAACAACAAAGTCTTTACACAGGCTAAAGCCATTGACACTTTAGGTCTCCAGTCCTTAACATGCTTTTATTATTATTATTATTATTATTATTATTATTATTATTTATTTATTGCTTTTGTTTGCCATAAAGTCCAACTGGGCACAGGAACCATTTTCAGCAGAGGCCCAGGGAGAAAGGCACTAATGTACAAACAACTGCAATTGACAAGAGTGACACTATCATTTGAAATTAAATTGTATACGGTAGTCTTTACAACAACTGCATTTCAGGTTTGGATACAGAAAAGTTATTTTAAGGTGAAAGCTGTCTGTCTTATAAGTACAGTGGTGCGAAAGATGATAAATAGAAGATAGGAGTTGTTGAAGGTGTAGGAGTTTAACAAAAACTGGGAAAGAGAGTGAGTTGCAGTACAGGTAGGAGGAGGCAGTGGCGGGAGTTGAGCCAGGATGAATTTGAAGAGGAGTGATGTGTGATAATCTGGTCCTGCACCTTTACAGAGCCAGGAGTTAAGTAAGTAAGACTTTAGGTGTAGTTTGAATGACTTTAGTGAGCAGTCCTCGTACTGTTAGGGGGATGGAGTTCCAGGTTTTTCCCACTTGATGGGAGTGGAGTTAACAGCCTACAGAGTTGTTAGGTTTTGATATATGTACGTCTTTCTCAGAACAGTGCAGGCTTCTGGGTGGATTGTATGGTTGTACAAAGTTGGCTAGATATGGACAGTCATTTGGTTTGTTTTTTAGACTGTGGTAATAAGGAGTTGGGAGTATGTGACTTGGTGAGGTAGTTCAAGTCAGTGGAGCTCGCTAAGGGCCAAACAGTGATGTGATCTTTCGGGGCGGTTGGCTGCAAATTTTGTGATCTTGTTATAGCATTGTTTGAGTTTATTTAGTTGAGTTAGTTTGGATGTTTGTAAGTACTGGAGTCAGGTAGCGTACAGTATGTAGCAAGAGAGAGTAGTGGCAATATGACATCTTTCAGTGTTGGATAGATAGCGTTTTGCTTATTTTTGGTGTATTTACAGTATGTTAAGTATAGTAGTCAACTTTGTCTTTTCTGTGTAAACTCGCAGTAGTTTGGTTTGTGTCACAAGCTGTGGTATTGCTGGAAGATGTGAAAGATGCTTTTTTTTTTTTTTTAAAGGTGTATGGGAGTGAAGAGAAATTAGTTTTGTTACTGACATGGTGTTTGAGTATGCACATTTGAAGTTAAAGTTGCCTTCAACTTAGCATGCCCACTCAGGCTATTTTCTTCAATAAAATTATTTTCTTGTTTAGTTACCACCCTGTTTGCTATAAAACAAAATCTTCTGAAATCATCTAATCATAACTGACATGCTAATGACATATTATTTTGCTGTTAGTACTTAAAAAAGTTGCAATATACTAAACAGATATTCTTCGTGTTTCACTGTTGCAGTCATCACGTCTGGGTTATCTGCTTGCAGTAGCCCTCAGTCGGCCTGATTATCAAAGTCTTGGGTCCTGCGTCGGTTGCTGTCTCATCTTCGATGACATCAGGTAGTCAGGGGTATAAAGCATGCAGCCGACGCCATTATATCAGTCTTTCTTGCCGTGCAGTGCCCGAAGCAGAAGCAGTTTGCAAGTGCTGGTCAGCCGACTCCTGAAATTTTCATTTTCGAGTTTCAGATCCGAAGTCTTCAACTAAGCTAAGTACCCTGTTGGGGATCCTTTTTCTTGCTCTAAACTGATGTCAGTAAAAGTTAACAATTGTATTTCTTGTGGAAAGCAAATACCTCATAAAGATTTTAATTCGTACTGCATTCCTTGCATAGGCCCAGACCAAGACGTACCTCGCTGTCGGTTTTGTGCCTTATTCAAACCTCGTACTATTCGTCGGTTCATTTATGCATCTAAATATTTTGGTACTCTGTTAAATTATCCAGAAATGGCTTCGGTAAGCCACCTGACTACCGACATTCTGAAAAAATGCAAAGATAGACCGAGACAGACCACTTAGGTCCAAAGCTGCCGATGATGCTTCTCCTAAGCTAGTCGCCAGTTCGCCGGTACTCCGGCGCTTTCACAGCCCCTGATACCCGCTACTTCAGATTTGCAGGCCTCTACTGAGACCCATTCGTAGTCCGGAATGCCACTAGATGCTTCTTTGACTGTGGAACGTGCGGATGTCTCTACCTTAGATGGGTCCGGAACTGCTGTGCAGGCACCGGCTTCTGAGGGGTGTATTCAGGCCTACTGACTTGCATATTAAACTGATGCCATCTTCTTCTTCAAGGCCTAAAACTTGATCCATGCCTAGAAAACCTACTCCCAGACCCCATGGTCAGGCCCCTATGCCTAAAAAAATAATGATAAGAATGGTTGAAGACCTTATTACTCTAATCAGGGGAAACCAACCTTCCCTCTCTGAGACCTAGGACTGATTTTCCTTCTGATTCTTCTGATCAGGATTCTGAATTTTCTGTTTTCTCTGTTGACCAGGATTTGCCCTTATCTACCTATGAGGATTCTGATGCAGAGGATTCCATTCCCTCTGCTTCCCCTCCCGAGGATTTCTCTTTTGGTGAAACCTTGCATACTCTTAAGGAGCATTTTCGCTGGGAAAACCAGGATTACTCTGACTCCAAAAAGAGGCTTAGGGAATTCTTACTCCTGCCACAACACAGGCCTTTAGCTATCCCTCCTGTACTGGACATTGTAGATGATGCCTTCTCGGAATCTAGCCTGGCCCCTGACTCTTTACTTCCTGCTCCCAGAAAACCTGATGGGTATTACAGGGTACCTGACTCTCACAAGTTCCTCTTTAAAAATCCTGCTGTGGATCCTGAGACCTTTTCACAGGGCCCCAAGGGTTATTAAGGCTACTACTGCCAAAAGTCCTATTCCCTCTAATAGAGATTCCAGTGCGCTGGATTGATGGGGCAAGAAGATATACACTTCTGCAACCTTGGCTTTTAGGGCCTTAAACTGCCAGTTTCATATGTTAAAGTATCAGCAGCATATTATTGGATTGCTTAAACAGAAAATGATGTTGATTCCTGACTGTGCTGAAAATAAAGATTTACAGGATTTAATGCATTGTGCTGAGCAAGTTGGAAAACATACTTTGCAATGTGGTTTTGATTCATTAGAGGTATCTTGCAGGGCTGCTGTCACTGGTTCTGTACTTAGAAGGCATGCTTGGCTTAAGGAGCAATCTTGCCAGATCATGTTAAAGCTAAATTGCTGGATGCTCCCTTAAACCAAGACTGCCTGCTTGGCAACAAAGCAGAAGTACTTAAAAAGATGGAGGAAAAAGCTAAATCTATGCAAACTGTTACAGATTTCCTGCAAGTACAGCCTCTCAGATTTAGTAGGCATTGGCCCTCTAAGAATTGGTCCTTTCCTGCCTCTTCCAGGCCTTCTCAGTCCAAACCCAGAACCAGCAGAGCACCCAGGCTTCAGTCACAAGGTACTCACAGGCCTAAGCAATGGGGGGCTCCCACTTCCAAAGCAGGGAGTAGTAAGACTCCCCCCTATGGTAAACTGTCTCAATGACTTAACTTTAAACCTTCCAAGCCCTGATCAACTGGCTGTTTCTTTAGAGGGAAAGATTGCCCTGCATGCAAAAAAATTGGGAACTCATTACCCAGGACAAATGGGTTTTAAATGTAGTTTCCCAAGGGTACAGATTCCACTTCCACTCCTTATCAACCCCAAATGGTTGGCCAGGCCTACCCCCAAATCAGTGGGCAGAGGCTCAAAAGCACGTTCTCTCTCTTTTAAGCATCAGGGCTATTCAGCCTGTCCCAAAAGAAGAATGGGGGCAAGGTTTCTACTCGACTTTTCCTGGTTCCCAGAAAAGATTATTCCTGGCATTCTGTCCTGGACCTGTCTATCCTAAACACATTTTTGGTAATCCCAAAATTCAAGCTACTAACTCTTCATCAGCTGCTTCCCATGTTAGGCAAAGATGCCTGGTTGGCAACACTGGATTTAAAGGAAGCCTTCCTGCACATCCCAATAAGGGAATCTTGCAGAAGATACCTATGCTTCAGAGCAGGCTACATGCACCATCAGTTCTCTGCACTGCCTTTTGGCTTCTCTTCTGCGCCCAGGGTATTCACAAAGTGCCTAGCTCCAGTCATTGCATTTTGCAGGCAAAGAAATATTCAGATATACCCATACCTGGACGATTGTCTAATTCAGGCAGAAAGCCAGGACATACTATTAAATCATCTGGCATTTGTAAAGAAATTGCTAACGTCTCTGGGGTACACCATAAATGAAAAGAAATCACATCTTGTACCCTGCCAACAAATTGTATTCCTGGGAGCAAGCTTGAATACAACTTCCCAGATGGCCTACCTCACGCCAGAGAAAAGTTCATTTGACAGTCTACTTCAAACTACTGGCCACGAAGACCCAGCTATCTGCAAGGAAAATACTGCAAGCCCTGGGGTTCATGGCCTCTTGCATTCTACTAATTCCATATGCAAGACTGCATATGAGGAAACTACAGTGGTATCGAAAAAGCCTATGGTGTCAACATTCTCAGGATCAAGAATCGATGATTCCTATCCTACCTTGTCTACAGATAAGAGTTCCTTTGGTGAGCAGAGGCCTGCCACCAAAACAAGGGAATGCCACTCACTCTAGCCCCTGCCACCCAAACCCTAACAACAGATGCATCAGACTATGTATGGGGGGCTCACTTAGCAGGGCAGTGCATTCAGGGCAAACGGAACCCAAATCAAATGCACCTGCATATCAATCAAAAAGAAATGTTAGCTGTACAGAATGCTCTGACAGCCTATAAGGACCACATTCTTCCAGAACAATTATTGGTAAAGACTGACACCACCACTGTTATGTGGTACATAAGCAGGGGGGAACCCACTCATACCCTCCCTGCAGACTAGCCATAGCTCTGTGGAACACAGCTCTGAGCTACCAAGTGCACCTACAGGCTCAATTCCTGCCAGGAAAGTTAAATACACTGGCAGACGACCTAAGCGGAAATCTCATGGACCCACATGAGTGGAAACTCGAACCAAAGATATTCAACATGTTGAGAAACAAATGGGGGAGGCCAGAGATGGACCTGTTTGCCTCCCCCTAAAACTACCTGTTGGACAAATTCTACACAAGGACTCCTCACAAAAAAGCTTGGAAAGTGGATGCCCAGTCCTTCACCTGGAAAAACCTATCAGTTTATGCCTTTCCCCCGCTGCCTCTCCTCTCCAAGGTACTGCTCAAGATCAAACAGGACAAACCAAGGACAATACTTGATTGCACCAGACTGGCCATGCCAACACTGGTACCCCCTCTTGCGCAGTGTGTCACTGCTGGCACCATGGCACCTGCCTCAGACCCCTGCCCTGCTGTCCCAGCAGGAGAGTCAGATTCTGCACGCACAGCTTCAAACCCTGAGCCTGGCTATAATTACCTGATCTCTCCATTACCATCCCTCAGTAAGCGAGTGATGGATGTCATTTTGGAGGCAAGGAGGCCTAGTACTAGAAAATCATATGCTGAAAAATGGAAAAGATTCTGTTCCTGGAGCCAAACTCAGGGGATGGACACAGCAGCACCCAATTTACCTCATATTCTTCAATACTTAACTGAGATGCTTCACAAGGGCCTTTCCTTTTCCTCCATCAAAATTCATGCCTCAGTCATTTCAGCTCATTACAATACAGAACCACCCCTCTTCTCTCATCCACTGCTGAAACATTTCCTCAGAGGGGCCAAAAACCTAAGACCACCCAGGAGAGCCCCTACTCCAGCTTGGGACCTTAACTTTGTAGTGGAAAAGCTCACTCTACCTTCCTTTGAGCCAGCTGCAAATGCAGAGTTGAAATTCCTTTCTTAGAAAACAGTCTTCCTTCTAGCCATCACTCCAGCAAGAAGGGTGTCTGAATTACAGGCCCGCAGGGCAGTGGAGCCTTTCATCATCTTTCATGCTGACAGGGTGTCCCTCAGGACCAATCTCTCCTTCATGCCGAAGGTGGTTTCCAGTGTGGCCTTTAATCAGTCCATTCATTTGCCAACTTTCTTTTCTAATCCGCAGAACAAAGGGGAACGAATACTGCACTTCTTGGACATGCACAGACAACTTAGATTTTACTTAGACAGGACTAAGACTCTAAGGAAATCTGAACAGCTGCTGGTTGCATTTGCTGGAGGGGCAGAGGGGAATGCCATTTCAAAGCAAACCATTTCTAAGTGGATAGGCCATTGCATTAATTTCTGCTATAAGCACCATGGAAAACCTACCCCACAGGGGATAAGACCACATTCAACCAGGGATGCATCTACCTCTACAGCCTTTCTCAGGGGTGTCCCTACCAGGGACATCCTAGAAGCTGCTACCTGGAGTTCTGTACATACCTTCACCTAGCATTACCACTTGCCAATTTTTTCTAAATCCAGAGCTGCCTTTGCCTCTGCAGTCTTGCAGTGCCTTATAGCTGGTTCTAATGCTATCTAATTACCTCCTCCCATTCTTAGCTTTGGGAATCTACCCAAATGTGATGACTGCAACAGTGAAACACCAAGAACATAGTACAGTTGTGTACACTAACCATAAATGTAGATGTTAGAGTGTATTCACTGTTGCAGTCCTGGTTACCCTCCCTCCAGCCCCCTGACTTCTGTGTACTATACCTCTGTTCTTGTTTACTATGCTTAAAGCTTTTTAGTGTATTTGCTTTTGTGTTGGAGGTGTAACCTTGTATATAATTGCTTCCCATTATGGGGGCACCTGACATCTGGGGCAAGAAAAACTGATGTAATGCTGTCGGCTGCATGCTTTATACCCCTGACTTCCTGACGTCATGGAAGATGAGACAGCAACCGAAGCAGGACCCAAGACTTAAGGTTGGGAGGGTGGCCTAATGGTTAAAGTGTTTGTCTTACAAACACAAGGTACAGGGTTTGAGTCTCACAAGGGATAATAGACTAGGCTTAAAATAGCTCACAAGGGCAGTTAACCTAGTACTAATCTATGAATCAGGCCGACTGAGGGCTACTGCAAGCAGATAACCCAAATGTGATGACTGCAACAGTGAATACACTCGAACATCTACATTTATGGTAAGTGTACGCAACTGTTCTTTGCATATTATAGCAAGCAACTCAGTTGAGCATTCTGAGGTGTTGATGCAGTCTTCCACCCTTAGCCCTCCACAGAATAGCTGCCTTTGTTAATCTCACAAGGAAACCCTGGTCCTTCTAGCCTATCCCCGCTAGTTACTACAGTATATACCTACTATAATGGACGGACAGTTTCCCACCATTTCTTCAGCCAGCCTGATTGACATAGGCATCCTGATACAATGTAGTAATTCCCTCATGTATACTGATAACCACTTGCTCCTAAAGCAAACAAACACAGATGTGAGAGATGTAACTATACCATGAAATTAGAATCAGTCCTCTCACGTGACAATATACAAGACCTACAACAGATTGTCAACACTTACAAATCCCCTTTCACACAAGATAAGTTCAAGACACACAAACCCACATATGCGGAGGTACTCACTAAGAGCCTGCCAAAAGATCAGGGACCTCCCATGCACAAACATACACATACAGTACATACAGTACTTAAAAGATGGAGGAAAAAGCTAAATCTATGCAACTAAAGATTTCCTGCAAGTACAGCGTCCAAGATTTAGTAGGCATTGGCCCTCTAAGAATTGGTCCTTTCCTGCCTCTTCCAGGCCTTCATTCCAAACCCAGAACCAGCAGAACACCCAGGCGTCAGTCCCAAGGTACGCACAGGACTAAGCAGTGGGGGCTCCCACTTCCAAAGCAGGGAGCAGTAAGACTCCCCCCTATTGTAAACTGTCTCAGTGACTTAATTTTAAAACTTCCAAGCCCTTCTCAACTGACTGCTCCTTTAGGGGGAAAGATTGCTCTGCAGGCAAAAAACTGGGAACTCATTACCCAGGACAAATGGGTTTTAAATATAGTTTCCCAAGGATACAGATTTCACTTCCACACTTTACCAACCCCAAATGGTTGGGCAGATCTACCCCCAAATCAGTGGGCAGAGGCTCAAAAGCAAGTTCTCTCTCTCTAACTGTAAGCACTATTCAAACTGTCCCAGAAGAGGAAAGGGGACAAGGTTTCTACTCAAGACTTCCTGGTGCCCAGAAAAGACAACTCCTGGCGTCCTATCCTGGATCTCTGTATCCTAAACACTTTTTTGGTGATCCCATAACTCAAGATGCTAACTCTTCACCAGTTGCTTCCTATGCTAGGCAAGGATGCATGGTTGGCAACACTGGATTTAAAGGAAGCCTACCTGCACATCCCAGTCAAGGAATCGTGCAGAAGATACCAAAGCTTCAAAGCAGGCTACATGCACTATCAGTTCTCTGCACTGCCCTTTGGCTCATCTACTGCACCCAGGGTATTCACAAAGTGCCTAGCTCCAGTCATTGCATTTTGCAGGCAAAGAAATATTCAAGTATACCCATACCTGGACGATTGTCTAATTCAGGCAGAAAGCCAGATCATACTTTTGAATAATCCGGTGTTTGTACAAAAGGTGCTAACCTCTCTGGGGTACACCATAAACTAAAATAAATCACATCTTGTACCCTGCCAACAAATTGTATTCCTGGGAGCAAGCTTGAACACAACTTCCCAGATGGCTTTCCTCATGCCCGAGGAACGAGTTCATTTGACAGCTTACTTACTAATAGCCACAAAGATCCTGCTGTCTTCATGACAAATAATGCAAGCCTTGAGGTTCATGGCCTCCTGCACTCTCTTAATTCCATATGCAAGACTGCATATGAGGAAACTATAATGTTATCTAAAAAGCCTATGCTGTCAGCATTCTCCGGATCTAGAAGCAATGATTCCTATCATACCCTGCCTACAGTTAGAGTTCCTTTGGTGGGCAGAGGCCTGCCACCAAAACAAGGGACTGCCATTCACTCTACCCCCTGCTACCTAAACCCTAACAGACGCATCATACTATGCAAGGGGGGCTCACTTGGCAGGGAAGTGCATTCAGGGGAAATGGAACCAAAGTCAAATGCACCTCCATGTCAATCAAAAAGAAATGTTAGCTGTACGGAATGCTCCGACAGCCTTCAAGGACCACATTCTTCCAGGACAATTAATGCTAAAGACAGACAACACCACTGTTATGTGGTACATAAGCAGGGGGGAACCCACTCATACCCTCTCTGCAGAGTAGCCATGGCTCTGTGAAACACAGCCTTGAGCTACCAAGTGCACCTACCGGCTCAATTCCTGCCAGGAAAGCTAAATACACCAGCAGACAAACTAAGCAGATATCTCATGGACCCACACAAGTGGAAACTGGAACCAAAGACATTCAACATGTTGATAAACAAATGGGGGAGCCCAGATATAGACCTGTTTGCCTCCCCCCAGAACTACCAATTGGACAAATTCTGCACAAGGACTCCCCACAAACAAGCTTGGAAAGTGGATGCCTTGTCCTTCACCTGCAAAAATCTAGCAGTTTATGCCTTTCCTCCTCTGCCTCTCCTCTCCAAGGTAATACTAAAGATCAAACAGGACAAACCAAGGATGATACTGATTGCACCAGACTGGCCATGCCAACACTGGTGCCCCCTCTTGCGCAGTGTGTCACTGCTGGCACCATGGCACCTGCCTCAGACCCCTACCCTGCTGTCCCAGCAGGAGGGCCAGATTCTGCACTCACAGCTTTAAACCCTGGACCTGGCAGCCTGGCTAATTACCTGATATCTTCGTTACCATCCCTCAGTAAACAAGTGTTGGATGTCATTCTGGAGGCAAGGAGGCCTAGTACTAGAAAATCTTATGCTGAAAAATGGAAAAGATTCTGTTCCTGGAACCAAACTCAGGGGATGGGCACAGCAGCGCCCAATATACCTCAGATTCTTCAATACTTAACTGAGATGCTTCACAAGGCCCTTTCCTTTTCCTCCATCAAAATTCATGCCTCAGCCATTTCAGCTCATTACAACACAGAACCACCCCTCTTCTCTCATCCACTGCTCAAGCAGTTCCTCAGAGAGGCCAAAAATTTAAGACCACCCAGGAGAGCCCCAGCTCCAGCATGGGACCTTAACTTTGTATTGGAAAAACTCACTCTGCCTCCTTTTGAGCCAGCTGCAAGTGCAGAGTTGAAATTCCTTTCTTGGAAAACAGCCTTCCTTTTAGCCATCACTTCAGCAAGAAGGGTGTCTGAATTACATAGGCCCTTATGGCAGTGGAGGCTTTCATCATCTTTCATGTGGACAGGGTGTCCCTCAGGACCAATCCCTCCTTCATGCCCAAGGTAGTATCCAGTGTGGCTCTTAATCAGTCCATTCATTTGCCAACCTTCTTTTCTAATCCACAGAACAAAGAGGAACGTATACTGCACACCTTAGATGTCCACAGACAACTTAGATTTTGTTGGGACAGGACTATCAGGAAATCTGAACAGCTGCTGGCGGCATTTGCTGCAGGGGCAGAGGGGAAGGCCATTTCAAACCAAACCATTTCTAAATGGATAGGCCATTGCATTCATTTCTGCTATAAGCTCCATAGAAAACCTATCCCACAGGGGATAAGACCACATTCAACCAGGGCTGCATCTACCTCTACCTCTACAGCCTTTCTCAGAGGTGTCCCTACCAGGGACATCATAGAAGCTGCTATCTGGAGGTTCTGTACATACTTTCACCAAGCATTACCATTTACCAATTTTCTCTAAATACAGAGCTGGCTTTGCCACTGCAGTCTTGCAGTGCCTTATAGCTGGTCCTAATGCTATCTAATTTCCTCCTCCCATCCTTAGCTTTGGGAATCTACCCAAATGTGATGACTGCAACAGTGAAACACGAAGAACATAGTACAGTTGTGTACACTTACCACAAATGTAGATGTTCGAGTTATTCACTGTTGCAGTCCTGGTTACCCTCCTTCCAGGCCCCTGACTTCTTTTGGCTATACCTCTTTTCCTTTTTACTAGGCTTAAAGCTTTTTGGTGTATTTGCTTTTTTGTTGGAGGTATAACCTTGTATATATATATTTAATTGCTTCCCATTAGGGGGGCACCTGACGTCTGGGGCAAGAAAAACTGATGTAATGGCATCGGCTGCATGCTTTATACCCCTGACTACCTGACATCATGGAAGACAAGACAGCAACCGAAGCAGGACCCAAGACTTAGGGTTGGGAGGGTGGCCTAATGGTTAAGGTGTTTGTCTTACAAACACAAGGTACAGGGTTTGAGTCTCACAAGGGATAATTGACTAGGCTTAAAATAGCTCACAAGGGCAGTTAACCTAGTACTAATCTATGAATCAGGCCGACTGAGGGCTACTGCAAGCAGATAACCCAAATGTGATGACTGCAGCAGTGAATACACTCTAACATCTACATTTATGGTAAGTGTATGCAACTGTTCTTTGCATATTATAGCAAGCAACTCGGTTGAGCATTCTGAGGTGTTGATGCAGTCTTCCACCCTTAGCCCTCCACAGAATAGCTGCCTTTGTTAATCTCACAAGGTAACCCTGGTCCTTCTAGCCTATCCCCGCTAGTTACTACAGTATATACCTACTATAATGGACGGACAGTTTCCCACCATTTCTTCAGCCAGCCTGATTGACATAGGCATCCTGATACAATGTAGTAATTCCCTCATGTATACTGATAACCACTTGCTCCTAAAGCAAACAAACACAGATGTGAGAGATGTAACTGTACCATGAAATTAGAATCAGTCCTCTCACGTGACAATATACAAGACCTACAACAGATTGTCAACACTTACAAATCCCCTTTCACACAAGATAAGTTCAAGACACACAAACCCACATATGCGGAGGTACTCACTAAGAGCCTGCCAAAAGATCAGAGACCTCCCATGCACAAACATACACATACAGGTACACGAACAGAATCCACCACTACACATAACACACATATCAGTGTCTCAACAATTAGGCCTCTAAGGTAGAACACCTCAGAAACTAATGTTCTGGTCATAGGTGACTCAATAGTGAGATACACAGATGGCCCCCTCATCAGGTTGAACAAGAAGATCATGGTCAGCTGCCTGTCAGGTGCCACCATCTGTCAAATCATGCATGCACTCAAGTCACTCAACAAGTCACTCAGCAACAAGTACTGTTATGAGTCTGGCATAGTACATGTTGGTGTGAATGACTTGACACATACCTCTCTGGGCTATACAAAGAGAAACTTGACTGAACTCTCCTATTGTGTCCCAGACTGGCAAGTCCCTAGCCCTAAGCAGCATTCTGTCTTCACCTAGGATGATGCCACAATACAGACAAAAAATGATTGATTTCAATAATTGTCTTAACTTCTGGTGTCACTCCAGGGGGATCCAGCATCTGTCTGTGTGGGAAGACATGATCAACAGTCCATGCTCCTTTGCCAGAGATGGCCTTCAACTGTCTCCTCAAAGCGTTTAAATAGTGGCAAGGACTCCTGCCTCTCTTTTTAAGCAGTGTCCAGACAACAAAACTTCTGATGCAAAGAAATCCACTAAAGGCGAACTCAAGGTCGTGCTGCTTAATGCTAGGAGCTTAAACAGTAAACTGCACTCCCTAGAAGCACTCCTCACCTTGGAAGATGCTGACATTTGTGCATTTACTGAAACTTGGTTCAAGGTTGCTGAAAGCACCCTGGCCATACAACACTACAGTACCTTTCACACATTCATACCCCAAAACGAGCGTGAAAGAACCAGAGGTGGAGGTGTAGCCATCTTCATTAAATCCAAATACAGCTTGAGACTGGTGAAACAGTATGACTGTCTTGGAGCTACTCCAGGTCCAAATTATTATATGTAAAATACCCCTCCACATCATCGCTAGCTGCAGGTCCCCTACTTTGAACCAGGAGAAGCACACTGCCTACCTGTACTTAAAGTTGCTCAGTATACAGCCAAACACCTTGGTCATGGGAGACTTCAACTATCTTTCCATCGATTGGGCAACTTACATGAGCACAAACACGATCGCTACAAGGTTCCTGGACTTCAATTCAAATGCCCTAGAACAGTTGGTCCACACCCCCACAAGGGGCTCAAATGTCCTGGACCTAGTGCTCACTGATATGGGGGGGTCACTGCACTTCCCCCTGTGTGTTGCCCTCCTTGGTAAGGTCAGACCATAAAGCTATCTCGGAAGTAAAGATCAAACTGGACACCCTCACAGGGCTAAGTTTCAAAGCTTCTGCCAGCATAACCAACAATGACTCCTATGCAGAGGAATACACAAATGCAGTGACTATGCTGTACCTAACAGGAACAAAACCAGGTCTTTCTGAAAAAACAAGCCACCATGGTGGACTGTAAATATAAATAAGCTATAAACAAAAAAAAAAAAAAAGAAACTGATATCTAAGAACAGGAGGGAACTTACTCAACAGTGGAAGAATATCCTCCACAGCTTGAACGAGCAAATCGGATATCTTAAGTCCTGTAAGGCTAGCTATGAGTCTAAATTAGCATCCCTGGCTAAAGACAATGATAAGGCATTCTTTAGCTACATTGGAAACCTAAAAGAGAATGCCCAGCTGTGTGCCGAACTTGTAGTGGACAGTATAACTCACACTGAACCTGAGGAAATTGCCAACTTGATAGCTGACAGATTTGGCAATAACTTCACCCTCTGTCCACACCAGACATACGCCAAAGCATTCCTGACACCAGTACTCTACCGAGGATCTCCAGAGAACAGGTCATACAAGCACTCTCCAAGACCAAAAACACAGCTTCTGTGGAACCAGAAAACATCCCAGTCTGCTGACTAAATCTAAAATGAGACCTAGCAGAACTACTTGGCACACTCTTTAACAGTAGCCTGAGAACTGTCTTTGTCCCGGCAGAGTGGAGAACAGCAACAGTAATCCCCTTGCGCAAAGGGGGAGGGGTCCATCACCTGACCCTGGGAACTATCAACTGATGAACCTAACCAGCCTTAACTGCAAGGCAGTGGAAGGAATAGTCATGGACCTTATCCACAAGGACATAGGTGACCTTCAAACCATTGACCCAACCCAGTTTGGTTTCGTCAGGGGTAGATCTTGCTTATTAAACCTAGTGGACTTCTTTGAAAATGTCACCAAGGCCCCGAATGAGGGCCAGACCAGTACATACTGCCTATCTTGATTTAGCCAAGACCTTTGACACAATCCCCCATTCAAGTGTCATAGAGAAACTCTTCCAGCTGGGGATTAACCCATCTATTACTAGATTGGTAGCAAACTAGCTTACAAACACAACACACACTGTCAAAGTTGCGGAGTCCACCTCCACCACTAGACCAGTTACCAGTGTGGTACCACAAGGATCTGTGCTGGACCCTCTACTGTTTGGAATCTATTTCTCTGAAGTCCAGGAGAAAGTATAAGGCCTGTGGCTTACCAAGTTCCCAGATGACTGTAAACTGTGTGCAATCATAAGAGTCCCCCAGCAATGTTAACATATGACAAAGGGCTGAAACAGACAAATGATTGGTGCCAAACTCATGGACTAAAACTTAATGCAAAAAATGCCTCATTATCCCCTTTGGCAAAGAAGTATCCCCTGCTAATTCTGATATAGATAGCACCCCTCTAAGCTCAAACTCAGTGGTGCGAGACTTTGGAACACAGGTTGATAGCAATCTAAACTTCAATCACCATGTGTCTGTAGTGGTAAGAAAAGCATTCTACATTGTGCATCTCATAAACAAGGGCATTGCATACAAGACCAGGGAGGTTTTAACTCTGCTGTACTCTACTGATGTTCTTCGTCTCACATTGCTGCAGTCATAACCTGTGGGTAGTCCGCTGTCCTCGGTCGGCCCGAATACCAAAGTGTTAGGCTGGCGTCGGTCATGGTCGCTCAGATCTGACGTCAGTACGCAGTAGTACTAAAGCGCATGACCGACGCCATATCCTCAGTCTTTCTTGCCGCATGGTCCGAAGCAGAAGCAGCGTTTGCAAGTGCCGTTCGGCGTCCTGAAATTTTCGTATTTCGAGTTTCAGACCGAAGACCAAGTTGGGCTAAGTACCCCGTTGGGGAATATTTTTTTTTTGGCTTTGCTTGCCTCAGTTAATACCGGATGTCAGAAAAGGTTAATAATTGTATTTCTTGTGGGAAACGGATACCTCATAGGGACTACCATTCTCTCTGTATTCCTTGCTTGGGGCCTGAGCACGACGTAGTCGGGTGTCGCTTTTGCGCTAGATTTAATAAGCGCACCATTAAACGCAGGTTAGATTGTGCTAGGCTTGTTTTCGGTAAGCGGTGTAACTACAACATGCCGTCTGATCCTCAGACGCCCGCTACCGCAAAGAAGCGAAAAGATAAATCGTTAAAGTCTAAGCAGGATGAGTCGTCCGTTGCGGACGCCGGTTCTATGGAGACTACGGTTGAATCTGTGGATCCAGCCGAGGTTTCAGCTGAATCACAGGGGGAACCTTTAATTTTACAGGAATTGGCCCCTCAGGAGTTAGGTCAGGCCGAGGGGGCTTCTCAAGTTTCTGTAGTTCCATCATTACAAAAGGTTACTAGGCCTTCTACTTCTGTCACTAAAGGCCCTACTAAAGCTAGACCTGGTCTTTCTGGCACAGGCATCAGCCCTAGTTCTTCGAGCTCTGTCCCTAAAAAACATATGCTGAAAATGGCAGAGGATTTGATTACTTTAATCAGGGATTCTATGCCCCCTCCAGACAAGAGGCCTAGGGTGGAGACAGAGGTGGAGGGATTGGAGCATTCCTCAGATTACTCTGAGTCTTCAGCTGAGGACATTCAGGATTTTTCTCCTTATTCTGATTCGGATGCAGAGGATTCCTGTCCTTCTGCTTCTCCTCCAGAGGATTTTTCCTTTTCTGAAACCCTGCACTCCATGAGGGAGCATTTTAAGTGGGAAGGTCAGGATTTTTCAGATTCTCGTAAGAGGCTTAGGGAATTTTTGTTTTTGCCACAACATAGGCCTTTGGCTATTCCCCCTGTTTTAGATGTTGTTCAGGATGTTTTTTCTGAAGCTTCCCTTAATCCTGATTCCTTACCTCCTGCCCCTGTCAAGCCAGACAGGTATTACGGAGTTCCAGAAGCTCATAAATATTTGTATAAGAGTCCTAGGGCTGACCCGGAAACTATTAGTCAGGGACCTAAGGGTGTCAGGGCTTCTGTAGTTAAGAATCCAGTACCTCTGGATAAAGATTCTAGGGCTTTGGATAGGTGGGGTAAAAAAGTGTATACCTCCTCCACGCTAGCTATGAGGGCTTTAAATTGCCAGTTTCATATGCTGAAGTATCAGAACTTTCTGTTAAGTCAGTTGAAGTCTAAGGTAGATGCTTTAGCTGAGGGTATAGAGTGTAAGGAATTGCAGGACTTAGTTCATGCCTCTGATCAGGTTGGTAAGCATTCCTTGCAGTGTGGCTTTGATGCCCTTCAGGCCTCTTCCAGGGTGGCTGCCACTGGTTCAGTTATTCGTAGGCATGCCTGGCTTAAGGATCAAAATTTGTCAGAGCATGTTAAAGCTCGAATTTTGGATGCTCCTCTTCAATCTGACATTCTTTTTGGTTCTCCTGTGGAGTCAGTTTTGAAAAAAATGGAAGACAAAGCTAAGTCGATGCAGACGGTTAAGGAATTTTTGCAGGTGCAGCCCCCTAAGTTTAGCAGGAATTGGCCTGCAAAAGGATGGTCTTACCCTTCTTCCGATTTTCAGTCCAAGGGCAGGTCTAGACGTGGTAGGGGCAGAGCTCATGCTCAGGGTTCTTTCAGACCTAGGACTTGGAGTTCTCCTGCGCAATCTTCTGGTGAGGGCAGGGGTCAGCCTTTTCGAAAACAGACCCAATGACCTGTATCTCCAGCTGCCAGATTCTTCCTGTCTGGTAGCTCCTCTAGGAGGAAAGTTGGCACTTTTCAAACAAAATTGGCTTTTGGTCACCCAGGACAAATGGGTGTTGGACATTATAAATCAAGGCTACAAGTTTTATTTTCACACCTTGCCTCCTTTCAAAGGCATGCCAGATGTACCTCCTCAGCAAAGGCTGGAGGCTCACAAACAGATTTCTTTACTTTTACAAATGGGGGCTATCCAGGTGGTACCTCCGTCAGAAGTAGGCCTAGGATTTTATTCTCGCCTATTCCTTGTGCCAAAGAAAGGAAACACTTGGAGTCCTATTCTAGACTTGGCCATTCTCAATACATACCTAGACATTCCAAAGTTCAAGATGTTAACTTTACAGCAACTTCTGCCTCTGCTAGGCAAAGATCACTGGATGGTAACTCTGGATCTCAAAGAGGCTTATCTTCACATTCCTATCAGGCCCAGCTGCAGGAGATTCCTGCGTTTTTGGGCTGGTACTTTTCATTATCAGTTCTCTGCATTGCCCTTTGGCTTATCTACTGCGCCCAGGGTGTTCACAAAGGTCCTGGCTCCTGTGATAGCCTTCTTAAGACTAAGAGGAATTCAAATTTACCCTTATCTGGACGATTGCCTGATTCTTGCTCAAGACAAAGTCAAGTTACTTCAGCATCTACAGTATGTAATGGCAGTTTTAAGGTGCCTAGGGTATTCTGTGAACGAAACAAAGTCCAGTCTAGTACCCTCTCAGGACATGTGCTTTCTGGGTGTGAGACTGAATACAGCCTCTCAGATGGCCTTTTTGACCCCGGACAAACAAAGACATCTTCACCTATACTTCCAGCAATTATCCCTAATGTCCAGGCTGACTGCAAGGACAGTCCTTCAAGCCTTGGGGTTCATGGCATCTTGCATTCTGGTACTTCCCAATGCCAAACTGCATATGAGGAAGCTACAATGGTATCTCAAAAGTGTATGGACTCAACACTGCCACGATTTGGACACTGTCATTCAGATAATACCCTGCATCCAGAAGGAATTCTTGTGGTGGGCTCAGGAATGTCACCTAAACAAGGGACTCTCTGTGACCCGACCAGAGGCGAGTCAGATCTTAACGACGGATGCCTCAGACTTGGCTTGGGGAGCACACTTCAATGGGAAATGGATTCAAGACACGTGGCCTCCCAGACTACAGCATTTGCATATCAACATGAAGGAGATGTTAGCAGTCCAGTTTGCCCTGATGGCTTTCAAGGATCTACTTCTACCGGGACAGGTGTTGATTCAAACAGACAACACAACAGTCATGTGGTACATCAACAAGCAGGGGGGAACCCATTCATACCCTCTTTGCAGACAAGCTATGATTTTATGGGAAACTGCTCTGAGTTTACACATCACTCTTCAAGCACGGTTTCTGCCAGGAGCACAGAACTCCTTAGCAGATGTTTTGAGCAGACAAATTGTGGATCCCCACGAGTGGAAATTGGATCCTCATGTATTCCAACAGTTGACAGTGGCTTGGGGAACTCCAGACATAGATCTGTTCGCTTCTCCACTAAATTTCCAACTACCAAAATTTTGCACAAAGATGTTTCACCCAAAAGCTTGGAAAGTGGATGCTCTATCTTTCAGTTGGAACAACCTTCACGTCTATGCTTTCCCTCCTCTGCCTCTCCTTCCCAGGGTACTCTTGAAAGTCAGACAGGACAAACCTTGCATGATTCTAATAGCACCAGATTGGCCACGTCAGCATTGGTATCCACTGCTGAGGAGTTTAGTACAGGAGCCTCCTTGGCCTTTGCCACCAACTCCACACCTTTTGTCCCAGGCAAGCAATCATTTTCTCAATGTCAGGGTACAGTCCCTGCATCTGACAGCCTGGCATATTCTGTTTTAGGCCCTGGGGGGTCGCAGCTTCCTCAACAAGTTTTGAATGTCATTTTGGAAGCCAGACGACCTAGTACTAGAAAAGTTTATGCTGATAAATGGAGGAGATTTTTTCTTTGGAGCACTGCAAAGAATTTTGATGTTTCAGTGCCTAATTTGAGTTTTGCTCTACAATACCTTACTGAATTATTAGACAAGGGTTTGTCTTTCTCCTCCGTGAAAGTTCATGCTGCAGCCATTTCTGCTCACTATGATTGTGACCCTCCATTATTTACTCACCCTTTGTTTAAACAATTTCTTAGAGGGGCAAAGAACATAAGACCCCCACGTAGAGCTCCTACTCCTACTAGTGATCTCAATTTTGTGTTGGAAAAGCTTACTTTACCTCCTTTTGAACCTGCAGCTACATCTGAGTTGAAGCTTTTGTCTTGGAAGACTGCTTTTTTGTTGGTCATTACGTCTGCTAGGAGGGGTATCTGAATTACAGGCTCTCATGGCAGTTGAACCCTTCCTGATATTCAATAAGGACAGGGTGTCCTTGCGTACTAACCCTACTTTTATGCCTAAAGTTATTTCTAATGTGGCCTTAAACCAGTCTATTCATTTGCCTACTTTTTATGCTGATCCCCAAAATAAAGGGGAAAAAGTCTTGCATTCTTTGGATATCCACAGGCAGTTACGCTATTATTTGAGTAGAACTAAAGAGTTCAGGCAGACTCAACAGTTAATTATTTCTTTTGCTTTGGGTTCACAAGGGAAAGCTGTTTCAAAGCAAACTATTTCTAAGTGGATTGGCCATTGTATTGCTTTTTGTTATTCCCATCATGGAAAGGATGTTCCGGCTGGGATCAGACCTCATTCCACTAGGGCTACTGCCACATCTACTGCTTTTTTAAGGGGGGTAGCTACTAAGGATATTTTGGAGGCAGCTACTTGAGTTCAGTGCACACTTTTACTAAACATTACCATCTCCCTCTTTATTCCAAGTCTAGGGCTGGGTTTGCCACTGCAGTATTACAGGGCATGTTAGCAGCTCCTAATGCTTTTTAGTTTTTCCAGCCTCCCTTTTCCTTTGCTTTGGGATTCTACCCACAGGTTATGACTGCAGCAATGTGAGACGAAGAACATAGTACAGTTTTGTACCTACCATAAATGTAGATGTTCGAGGATCCACATTGCTGCAGTCCAATTTTCCCTCCCTCCTTCCCCTCTATTATTTGGGGTTGCTGGGTTTCTTTTGGGATAATTATTATTTTCTCAGTATTGGTGGTTGGGTGTTTTCTATTTTTGGCTATGGCCTTTTCTTTTTAGGCCTTCTGACATCTGGGGCAAGAAAGACTGAGGATATGGCGTCGGTCACGCGCTTTAGTACTACTGCGTACTGACGTCAGATCTGAGCGACCATGACCGACGCCAGCCTAACACTTTGGTATTCGGGCCGACCGAGGACAGCGGACTACCCACAGGTTATGACTGCAGCAATGTGGATCCTCGAACATCTACATTTATGGTAGGTACAAAACTGTACTTTATCAGACCACTAATTGAGTACAATGCTGCCTTCTGTATGTACTTCACCAGACACTTGCAGCATTTGGGGAGACCAGGGAGGTTTCTAATCAAGAGAATCCAGGGCCTTCAAAACATGACATACATGGAAAGACTGAAAGCCCTGTCACTGTACTCTGTATCATGCAGACTGCTGAGAGGTAACCTGTGCCTGGTCTACAGAGCAGTCTCAGACCCTGCCCTAATATAAATGCTGCACATCGCAAATCAAATGGGACAAGAATAACTTGTGCCAGGGATATCAACCTAGCCTGTGACATAAACCGACCATGCTGGAGAGACCAATATATCTCCCCACCATTGCTCTTCCTCTGAAATAAGCTCTCACTCCATGTGAAGCAGAGCTCCTCAATGACCCTATTCAAGCACAACCTTGACAACTGGAAGAGTGACCGTAAATTCACACTGGGGTGGCATCTTTGTCCCTCATGGATAGGGGCAGTCTGTGCTGATCATAGACTTGCTCTGCTAACAACGACCATCTAACTATGGTCAATAAGGGTACTTGGGTTATAACATGGCTGGGCTTGTAGAGACACTAGGGCCATTAGCCTAGTAACCTCCTGTGAACCTATGAACAAAAAGGCTAATTCAGTTTTTCTTGCAGACTGAACTGATACAGCTATTTGTTGCTGTCACATATCTAAAACTTCAAAAAAAAAAAAAAAAAGTGTACCACTATACAGTAATTTGCACTACATTTCCTAAAGTAATTCATACTTCAGTTAACTTTAGTAGCGTGCTTTATGTTACAGAGCAAGTTAGATTACCTTGTCCAAAATCTGTAAAAAGTACTCTCTTGAGATCATATGCTCCTAATTAATAACTACAGTGGGAGTTTAACTGGACCTGAACTTCCAAACTGTCTAAAAATTCCTTAAGCTGTAGGCAAGTGACTGTCTTCTTAAAGATTACTAAAGCTCATCACAGGTAAACTGGTAGAAGTCCTGTACGTTGGTGTTGGTGAGCTGCTGTTACTGTTACTCAATGCCCTCTTGTAATTTAGCTTCCCATTTGGGTCAAGACTGTCAAATGGCTTACCAAAAGATGCTGCATATTTGCAGTTCAGAGTTTTCTGAGTTGAAGAAAAATATATGATATTGTTTTAAGTGTTTGTTGCCTTTCCCATTAACATATTGCCTGCCCTTAAAACATTAAATTATCATTTGAGTTGTACGGCAGGAAGATGCTGCTTGTGCTCAGCACTGAAGAACAGGGCACTTGCCTTGTATATTAAATTGGTAAGCACTCTCGTACTAAGTAAAGCACTACATCTACTTACCACCCCTGTGAATACCCACTTCCCTTAAAGGTATACCACTCCCTTATATTGTTCTAGCATGTCGAGTGGTAGATTACTGGCGTCGTCTCCAGTTCAGCTGGTCAATCTGGGCATCTTGAGACAATGCTACAATTGTCTCATGTACACAGACAACCCTCTCCTCCTCCCAACAAACACAAATACATGTGAGAGATGCAACTATATAGCCAAACTGGAGGCTGAACTCTCTCAACTCAGGGCTGGCATGACCAGACAGGAGGAGATGGCAACCACACACACAACAATCCCAGTCCCACATAGACCTACCACAACTGCAAACCAAACACATAAAAACACAAAGACATACTCGGAGGCTCTAATAAAAAACTTACCAAAACAACAGAGGCTCCCAAAGCAGACATCCAAAAATCCACCACCTCAAAACAAAACACATGCAACACATACTTCAATAAATCAGTGTCGACCAATCGCAGCCCTTAAGGCCAAACACCTTGCCTGATACACTAGTAATAGGTGACTCCATAGTCAGACACACTGATGTCCCACTGACCAGGCTGAACAAGGAGAAGGTGACTGTGAGCTGTCTATCGGGAGCTAGGATCTGCCACATAACACATGCACTCAGGTCACTCCAAAGCAAGTACAAATATGACTCTGTCATTGTCCATGCTGGTGCGAATGACCTGAGACGTACCTCCCTGGACTACATGAAAAGAGACATAGAGGAGCTCTCCGATTATGTAGCCCAGGCTGGTATGACCCTGACCCTGAGCAGCATGTTGCCCTCACCAATAATGATACCACAATATAAAGACAAGATGATCAGCTTTAACAATTGATTCAAGTACTGGTGTCATTCTAAGGGGATCCAGTGTCTGTCTGCCTGGGATGATATGTTGGACAAGCCATGCTGCTTCGCAAGGGATGGCTTACACCTATCACCACTGGGCTTCCGGATATTGGCTAAGGCTCTTGCCACCCCCATAGTGCCTTTTTTAGGCAAGGCTCAAAAAACAAACCCACCTCCTTAGAAAACAAAAATGGAAAAAAAACTAAGGGTAATGCTGCTCAACGCCAGAAGTCTAAATCTCAAGATGCAGGCACTTGATGCACTCCTCAGCATGGAGAACATCGACGTCTGTGCAGTAACTGAAACCTGGTTCAAAGCTCCTGAGAGCACCCCAGCACTACCAGGCTATACCTCGTATCATGCTTTTCGGCCCCAAAACCCGGACCGAACCACAATGGGAGGGGGAGTGTCCATATTCATAAAAGACACCCACACCTCCAGGTTAGTAGCAACACATGAAGCATCAGAGACCATACAGGTGCAACTAACCATAGGCAAAACTGCTATACAACTGGTAGCATGTTACAGACCACCCTCCCAATCTCAAGAACCCCACTCAGCCTTCCTGAAGACATTGGAGGATATGAATGTATCACAAAATACCATCGTATTGGGAGACTTCAACTACCCAAACATAGATTGGGTACATTATTCTAGCCCTAATACCCTAGCCCAAAGGTTCCTGGAATTCATAAATTCAAATGCACTGGAACAACTAGTCACCTCTCCCACTAGGGGAGATGATATACTAGACCTGATCATCACAAACATGGGGACAAAATGCTCCACACCGGAAGTATACCCCTCACTAGTGAGATCTGACCACAAACTAATCACCCTGGATATACATATCCCACTCCACCCCCAGCACAAAAGACCACAGTGAAAAACTTCTCAAAAGCAGACTTCACTCTTCTTAAGACTGAGATGGTATCCTTTAAGCCCACTGTGCCAGTAGATACCACATCCCACAATGCCGAATCCTTCACAAATGCTTTCTATGGACATCTCCAAGAATGCATGGATCATGCAACCCAAACAAATTCAAGTCCCTCTCCACCAAATGTAAGCGTCCTGTCTGGTGGACCTCAGCCATAAATAAATTGTATAACAAAAGAAGGAAGCTACTGCACGTCAGAGCGAAATCCCATGAAGGGAAGACATCTCTGATCAACATTAGCAGAAAACTACGTTCTCTCATAAAAACATCCAAGGCAAACTTTGAGAGAAAAATCACTAAAGACACTAAAGATAACCACAAAGCCTTCTTCAGCTATGTTAGAAACCTGGGTGGAAACCCTCAGATATGCTCAGAGTTAGTTCACAACAACAAAAAATACACTGAACCCACAGATATTGCTAACATTCTGGCTGACAGGTTCAGTGCAAATGTCTCGCCTCCTTCACCCCCAAAAGAAGAAATACTTATCCCAGCTGAATGTAATCTCCCTGTCATCTCAGATGTCCAAGTGAGAACCGCCCTAAACAAAGCAAAAAACACAGCATCAATGGGACCTGATGGTATCCCGGGGTGCGTGTTACGTGAACTCCAAGTGGAACTAAAATCACACATAAAAATGCTATTTAACCTTAGCCTTACTTCGGGATATGTACTTGAACACTGGCGTACAGCAACAGTGGTCCCACTCCACAAAGGGGGTGCCTCTACAGACCCTGGAAACTACCGCCCCATAAGCTTGACTAGCCTGGTCTGCAAAGCTATGGAAAGAATCATTATGGAACACTCAAACGGAGACATAGGGGACCTACAGACGCTTGACCCCACCCAGTTCGGCTTTGTAAAGGGCAGATCCTGCCTTTTAAACCTGGTTGACTTTTTCGAAACAGTCACTAGAGCCATTGATGAGGGCAAAGCAGTCCATACAGCATACCTGGACTTGGCTAAGGCCTTCGACACGATACCCCACTCAGGCATCATAGATAAGCTAAACAGCTTAAAAGTAAACCCTTATGTCACTAGATGGGTTGCAAACTGGCTAAAGGGCAGAACCCATAAAGTTAAAATCGCTGGAGCAATGTCAGACTCAAAGCCAGTCACAAGTGGTGTCCCACAGGGATCTGTCCTGGGACCCCTCTTGTTCGGCATTTATTTCTCAGATGTTAAAGCAAACATGGGAGGGCTGTGGCTGACAAAGTTCGCAGATGACTGCAAACTAGGCGCCATAGTCGATACACCAGCAGATACACACATCCTACAAAAAGGCCTCACTGAAACGGACAACTGGTGCCGTAGTCACGGCCTTAAACTAAATGCCAAAAAATGTACAGTCATCCCTTTTGGAAAAAACAAAATACCCACAAATTATCACATAGACAGCAACCCACTGAGTACGGTAAAAGTAATCAGAGACCTAGGGACCCAAGTAGACAGCAACCTCTCATTTGACACCCACGTTGCCAAAGTGGTTAGAAAAACATTCTACCTTGCACACCTCATCATGAAGGGTTTCACATCCAGATCCAAGGATGTCATTGTACCCCTGTATTCCTCCCTCATCAGACCCATGATTGAGTACAATGCCCCATTTGGTATGTACCTCACCCGGCACTTGCAACAGCTGGAGAGACCACAAAAGTACCTCACCAAAAGGATCAAGGGTCTCAAACATATGTCTTATTCTGCCAGACTAAAGAAACTTCAGCTCTATTCAGTAGCATACCGCCTGCTCAGAGGTGATCTCTGCCTGACGTACAGGGCCATGTCCAATCAGGATCTGATGGACATGCTCCACCTCAAAAACTCCAAATCCTTCAGGACCATGAGAGCTAAAGACTTAAACCTCGGCACAAGTATGAATAGGACATGCTGGAGGGATAGATTCATAACCCAGAGGCTTCCCATGCTTTGGAACAGGATCCCAGTTCGTATTAGGCAGAGCCCCTCACTGACTCTGAGAAATCTTGATGAGTGGATGGGAGATCGTAAGTTTACCCCAGGGGTCACATCTGTGTCACTGCTAGACAGGGGCACAGTAAACTAATTCTGTTATATAAGGGGACCTTCACTGTGTCACTACTAGACAGAGGCACAGTATTCTTGATTTATTCTGTACATTTTTGTACCATTTCATGGGGTGGCAAAAGCCACATCACTATGGCTACGCTTAAAAATGCCCCAGGGCAGATGGCCTAGTACTATACTATGAAACTATGAAACTATGGTGTATAAGCATCAACTTGCATTACAAAGGCTTTCAAAGAAAGTACTGCCTCACTTTTTTTATTTTTT
Source organism: Protopterus annectens (assembly GCF_019279795.1). Classification (NCBI taxonomy): domain Eukaryota; kingdom Metazoa; phylum Chordata; order Ceratodontiformes; family Protopteridae; genus Protopterus; species Protopterus annectens. Next base: position 355,323,700 of record NC_056727.1, on the reverse strand, counting down.
TTATTTTCCAACAGCAACAAATAGATGCTATAAGTGAACCATGTCCTGGTTAGCTCTGCAGCCAGGAGTGGAGTAATTAGCTAGTGTTATCAAACTTACCAAGTAAGCAGTAGCCCAAAGGTGTAACAAAATTGTGCTTGCAATAGGATTCACGTGCCTTCTTCCACTATGTGATTAGTGGCTGATCTTTTTTTTCTGAGCTCACTGACCACTTGGAGATTGGATTTTGTAGACTGCTTGTCTTGGCTGTAGATCCACGTAGTCTGTTGCATAGTTGACAGAATATTTCTTTCTTGGAGTGTTACTTTTACATTCATGCTAGTGAATGATTTGAGATCTAGGGGACAAAAAATGTATTTATTTTGGCTGTAAGTACTAGTCTGGCTTTTAGGTATTACTACTTTAAGAGTTTCAAGGGAGGAACAGCACCTTAATCAATGGCTACCTTGGCTGTAAAATTATTGGCCCATGTTTAATTCTCAGTCATCACTGGAAGGTATGACCAAATTATCTTAGAGTTTTTTTTTCTCTTTAAGGGACAAAGATTGAATAATCTTTTTTTTTTTTTGGGGGGGGGGGGTGGGTCATTGTGGGATAGACAAACCCTTTCTTTCCTCCATTCGGAAGAGGACTGGAAATTGTATGACGTTAGAAGATTTTCAAGAAAGTGGAGTACAGTATATCACCATCTACACATCTTACTGGCTTTTCAAATATTGCATTGTTTAGCTTTGCTGTCCTTACTCAAACCTCTAGATCTGATGATGATCATCTTCACCCAGTCCTTGACAGTGGGTTCAGTTCCGAGCCTCTGAACTGACTCTGCCATATCTTCCAGCTCGCATTCTCCAAACTCTCGAGCCAGGCAGTACCCATAATGCTCCTCACAGAGATTACCCCAGATCTTGTTTGCCACTTCGCAGACCAGATGTGTTTCCTTCTCTCAAGCCTTGGTTTTTCAGTGAGTAGTTAAGTTTTTTCTTAGCTATCATTTTTCTTAATACCTTTATTTTTATTTCTTTAATGCTATCTACCCCCTCCTCTAAGCTTATTTCTAAAAATCTTTAATCCCCTTTTTTCCTACTGTTGGTAGAACTTCCGTACCATTGTTGGTACTTTGCGTAGTCTTATTACCATTGCTGGTATTCTTTTGTAATTCCTTCCCTTAATTCTTTCCTCTATTTAAAAAAAAAAAAAAAATCTTACCTTTTTGCCCTTTCTGTGTCACGCGATCTTAGTGGCGATTGTTGTCAGTTAATAAAAAATGTCTGATCAGAAACAAATTTCACCTGCTAAGCCTAGTAGAAGGCACTGCAGGTGTTAAAAGATGTCAAAAATGTGAAAGCAAAATGCCTAATTCTGATAACCACTCTATGTGTACTGCCTAGGAAAAATACACTTGCAAGAGGATTGTGCAATATGTCTTGGATTCTCCACTCGAACCCTGACTGAAAGGAAAACCGGACTGAAAGGAAAAACAATTTGATCCTCAAAAGACTTAAATCTACCTTTGAAGAGGCCTTATCTGAGCCTAGACCTGAGACTAGCACTTCTTCCTCATCTTCCTCTACTTCGAGGAAAACGGCTTCATTGGTTCCAAGATCTTCGTAACTGACAAATTGCCAAAACAAACCTTGGTACCGAAGAGTTCCTCGGTACCGGAGGAATTACTGACATCAAAAATCAAATGTTCCTCGTAACCAAAAACAATGCCTACTTCGGCACTGACCGATTCCTCGATACCAAAGCTAATTCAACTACTACAAACACAATATTCTCCATCCATTGACCCATTCAAGTATATGCCACCCAGTCCCATCTTGGAAGCCAGACCTCTAAAATTGTCCTCCGTATGTTCCATCCGATCTACTAAGAGCCAGTCAGAGACTGACAGACTGGTGGACCAGCTCCTTATGGCTAAGGGATTACCCTCTGTTCCTAGACATGCTGGCCTTGGAACGGGTCTAGCTATAATCCCGCACCCCCATATCCTCCTCCACTCCAATCGTGACCTTGGAGCCCTCTGTTTCGACTCCTCCAGCATCGACTGCTTCGGTACCGGTAGCTTCTTCGTCTCCGGTTCCAAAGGTTGTCGAGTTCCTCTGAGCCTTCATCACTGGAGGTCTCCCAGGGTCATTTCTGTTCAAGGCTCCCATCTCTCTAAGGGGGGGGGGGAGCAGCCTTTAGAATAATGGTGAAGGCATTGTCCATTGGGGACTCAATCTTTGCCATCCCTGTCGGGGATTTATACCATCAGTCTCACCCCCAGGACAGAAGGCACAGAAGTCCCAGGTGACTCCTACCTTGGTGGTCTCCTCTTCAGATACTTCCCTGAAACATCCCCCCGAGGGAGTCCCTGTGAAGAAGTGCAAGAGGAAGCACCTGTACTCCCCAGGAGAGTCCTTTACAGAAGATACTGATTTTGATGAAGGGGAAGGTTCCCCCAGGTCACCCCCTGATGATGATTCCTTCGGGGACATCCTGAAAATCCTGAAACAGAGGGGTGGCTGGTCTTCCGTTCAACCTTCCTTGGAGGAATCCGTATACCTGGAGGCTTTTTGTTCCCATCCCTCCACTTCTTGGATATCTCCGCCCGCTGAGCATCTCATTCAACTGATTGCTCAGCAGGCGGGGAAGATGCCCAACTCCAAAGAGCCAATCCCCAAGAGACCTTGTAGGATATTATCAGCACCTAAATATTAACCACATTGGTCTAATAGAGTTCCTATTGATGCCATGGTGATAGCAGCTGCCACCAAAAGGGAAATTGCTGAAGAGAGTCCTACTATCCATCCTCTTAACAAGGAATCTAGGACATTGGATAGATTTGACAAAGTTTCCTCTCAGCTTGCAACCCTAGATGCCATCTCCAACTTGTCCATGAGGCTCATTGCTGATGCAGCCAAGGGGATGACCAGGGCAGCGGGTTCAGGTATAGCCATCAGAAAGCACTCCTGAATGTGGTTGTACGACTTTGAGGAGCCATTTAAGGTGTCGTTTGTCAGTGCTCCTTTTGATGGATCCACCATTTTTAGCACAAAGGTTAAAGACACCCAAGCCAGATGTGAGGAAGATGGTAAGACCCTATCTACCGTAGGCATACGTTTCTCCACCCCTCAGATGCCTTTTTCAAGGAACCAAAGAAGTGGGAGACTATGGCTTAGAGAATCCAAATGGCCTTTCCAAGACTCACGAGGTAAAGACTTCCCCCAGGGCAGAGGAGGAAGCAATGGAAGACGCCACCCTAGGGGCAGAAATGGAGCACAGAATCAGGGGTCCAGAGAATCTTTCTCTGGAATTTCCTGTCAGCATCCCTGAAGGGGTTGCCCGATTGCCGTCCTCTAGAGGCAGTCTGGAGACAATTACCCTGCACCTACCAGCCTGGCAGTTGTTAACTTTGGACAAATGGGTGCAGGAAATAATATCCAGAGGCTACCAAATTCCACTATCTGCAAGTCCCAAAACCCAGAAAAAGCTCTCAGATGTTCCACCCAATTAAAGGGAAGCAGCAGTGTTAGAAATTCAAAAACTGCTCAAAAAAAGAATAATCGAAGAAGTCCCACCAGACCAAACAGGCAGTTCATCAAACCAAATTCCGGATGGTCTTGGTATAATCCATACTTCCTTTTTTGGAAAAAGGCAACTGGATGTGCTGTATAGACCTCCAAGATGCTTATTACCACATAAAAATGGAAAAAAGCTCCAGGAGGTTTCTATGCTTCCGGCTAGGAGCCAGTCATTACCATTTCAGAGCACTGCCCTTTGGTCTCACCACAGCCCCAAGGGTGTTCACCAAATGCATGGCAGTGGTTGCAGCTCACCACAGACTGCAAGGTTTTCGATTCTTCCCATATCTCGACGACTGGGTCCTCACCGCTACCACCAGGCATCTCTTAGAACAGGCAAAAGATTACGCCATAAATATTTGCACATCTCTAATCATAACAATAAATTTCAAAAAGTCCAACCATCAGCCTTCACCAATGAAGTCCAGTTGCTGAGATAATTTAAATACTGTCTCTGAGATTGCTTCTCTCCCCAAGGGAAAGACTACAAAGTATCAGATTCTAAGTCAGACAAATTCTCCAAAACAGGATCCCAGCGAGACTTGTACTTCAAACCTTAGGCTCTATGGTGGCTTCAGTCACTCTGGTTCCTCTAGTGAGGTTTCATATGAGAATACTGCAGTGGTTACTAGCAACCCAATGGTCTCTGATGCACCAACCAGTCTCTCATCTAGGCTTGATTACCAACCTTTGCAAACAAGACCTCAAATGGTGGCTTCACTCCAACCAGATTATCTTGGGCCGACCATTCACCTTACCTCAGCCGCAAGTCAAAGTGACCACAGATGCTTCCAGATAGTGTGTGGGGCATTACCTGGGAAAGACAGTCCAGGGCACATGGTCCCAATTGGAAGCCAGTTTGCACATCAGTGTTCTGGAAATGAGGGCAGTGCTGTTAGCGTTACAAGAATTCTGAGATACCCTCCCTCTAGGGACAGTTGCAGTTCAGACAGACAACATGTCGGTAGTCTGGTATATCAACAAACAAGGGAGAACCAAATCTTACCCACTATGTTGAGAAGCACTCAGTTTGGCAATTGGCGATTTTTTCCAACTGCTTTCTGATAGCAATGCACATTCCGGGAACTTCCAACGTGATAGCGGACAAATTGAGTCAAGCTATTCTTATACCTCACGAGTGGTCTCTGAACAATGTAGTGGCGGACAGGATTTTTTGCCATTGGGGCCAACCTTGCTGTGACCCATTTGTTTCTCCCCTGAACAACAAGTGGAGAATTTCTTTGCCTTAATTCCCCCCTCCGGGGGAGTCACCCAGACACGCTGTTCTCCACGTCTGGCCTCTCGGTCAGTTATATGTCTTTTCCTCCGACTCCTATTGTATCACAATTCCTAAAAAAAAAAAAACAAAAGGACTGAGAATTCAATAATCCTCATTGCCCCCTTCTGGCCTTGGCAAGTTTGGTTTCTCTTCCTCTGGCCTCATCTAATTTCCCGATCTGCTAACTCACCCAGAGGGCATGGTTCATCCCTATCTCCAACATCTCAAGCTCACTGCATGGCTTCTTCAGTTCCCACGATTGCCAGGCATCCTTTCCTTTCTTCCCCTGTCTAATGTATTATTGCTTATCACTAACCTTCTACTAGAAAACTGTATCAAGACAAATGGGAAAAATTTACCAGATGAGCCTTGAGTAAAGGACAGAACACTTATTCCAGTCCCATTCAGGAAGTTCTGGACTTTCTAAACACACTTTTTTCAATATGGTTTCTCTGCATCTATGATAAAAGTTCATCTGGCAGTGATTTCAAATTTCCAGTCAGAATGGAATGACTCTCCATTAATGTCTCGCAAGCTTTGTAAAGCTTTCTTGAAGAGAGTCTTGCTACTAAAACCCAATTTAAAGAACCAACTCCCCCATGGGATCTAACCACTGTTCTTCTTCAAGGTCTTACAAAGACCCCCTGTGAACCATCAGCATCTTTTAATTTAAAGTATTTATCCTGAAAGATATTATTTTTGGTGGCTACTACTACCACAAGAAGTGTTTCTGAAATGCAGGCCCTATCATGCAAATCACCCTACCTAATTTTTCATAAAGATAGAGTTGCACTGAGAACAAATCCATCATTTTTACCAAAAGTAGTCTCCGAATCCAACATTAATCAGTCACTATAAATTACCATTTTTTCCCTAATTTTTCTAGCAAAGGGGAATATGCCCTTCATTTACTAGATGTGCACAGTCGACTACGTTTTTATTTTCACAGAACAAAGGAATTTAAAAAATCGGATCAGTTATTTGTAGCATTGTCTTTCCTCTGTATGGGGAGTCTAATTGCTAAGGTTACTTCAGTTAAGTGGCTTAGAGACTGCATCACATTCATCTGTCATTCTCAAGGACTTCAACTTCCCAAACCAGTTCAAGCACATTCAACAAGAGCTGTGGTGACATCAGCAATTTTTCATGCCACAGCTTCCATAGCTGACATCTGTGCAGCAGCCACATGGTCTTCTCATCATACCTTTATCACTCATTACAAATTAGATCAGGTCTTAAGGGGTGCAGCATCCTTTGGCTCTGTGGTGCTTAGGAATATTCTTCCATGAGGCCTCCCAAGGCTAAAGTAGCTGGGGATTCTGTCCCACTGTTAAGGATTGGGTGAAGATTAACAACATCAGATAAAGAAGTTGCATCTTACCGTAACGTCCCATCCGTGTTGTTGATCTTCACCAGTCCTTGACATCCCCACCCACCTTCCCCCATCCTGAGACTAGATTATTCCTAAGCTAGTTTCTCAATAAAGGGCTCACATGTGGCCTCTTTCTGTATATTCTCTATAGTGAACCATAATTTGGTTGATCTGAAGTAGTTAACTTCATTCTTTCTGCACATATAGGTATTCGGATCTGATTTGGATCCGAGCCGGCAAAAGTTTTACAAGCATCAGCTCCGAGCTCCAAGCTCCTCCCCTACCTATAATACGTCACTTCCTCTTGACTAACCCCAAATCTCGTTTGCCGCTCTAAGAGTTAGCATCGTGGTCTCTGAGCTCTAAGTGAAGGTGGTAAGGTTTCTCTTGTTTTTTCTCTGTTCAGTACAGTTGGTGTGTGTGTACCTGTTCCCCTTTTCCTCCCCCCTCCATGCATGGTCGTCGTGTTTTAAAAAAAAAAAAAGTTTTTTTTCTGTATAGGTTGTTGCTAGTTTTAGTTCCTGCGTAGGCCCCATCCCTTGTTGTGTGTGTGTGTGTGTGTGTGTGTGTGTGTGTGTGTGTGTGTGTGTGTGTGTGTGTGTGTGTGTGTGTGTGGGGGCCTTAGGGTTTAGTTACTGTTCTGCCCTTATGGCTGAACTGCCTAAAGTTCTTTTTAAAAAATGCACAGAGTGTGGTCACAAGCTCTCACTAGCCGATGTCCACACTCTGTGTGTTCTTTGTTTAGGGGTCTCCCATTTGTCAGCCTCCTGCGACATTTGTGCAGGTTTTAACCCCAGGGCCTTGAAAGACCGTTGGGCTAAGCTCGTGGCCAAGGGTCTGCTGCCAGCTTCTGCCCTAGAGTCTGCCTTGGTCTCCGCTCCAGTCAGTGGCATCTTGCAGGCAGGGACTCAACCTCCCGCTCATCCTGCGGCCTCAGATTCGTCCCAGAAAGGTAGGGACAAGAGACAGAGGGAGAAGTGCCACAAAGAGAGGGACATGCCCAGGAAAAGATCCCCTGACAGGGAGTCTTTCTCCAGCCCCTCTTCTAAAGTCCCCAGGTCCCGTTCTCCTCGGCTCCACTGTCCCCGTTTCTTGCCGGAGCCGATGGAGCCCTCGGAGCCGAGGCACATCCCTCAGATCCAGCCAAGACCCGCTTCGGTTGCTTCTTCTTCAAGGTCGACTCGGAGCGTCTCAGACCTTGACATGGACAGGCTGATGAGGAGGTTCATTCAGAATCAGATTCAGATGGGGGTCTTACCAGGTCCCTCTTCCATTGGAGAGGGTCCTTCTACAGCTCTATTTCACCCAATCTCTCCTTCCCCGATCCGATGCTTCGGGGTTCTCAGATCCGAGGCCCTTTGGAGCTGTGGGTTTGGTGCCAACGGTTCTAGTTTCTTCTACGCCAGCTGTCACCTTGAGTTCCTCTGATCCGATTTCGGATCCAGGAGACTCTCGGGGCCATGGTCAGGGAGTCGGACCAGAGGGTCAAGGTCATTCTCTTTTGGATCCCATCCTTGGTGCCCAGACTACCCTGCCTTCTTATCCAATCCCTGCTTCAGACCTGGGGAGGGCCTCATCCATACGGGTTACAGAGGTGGGATCTCCATCGGCATTTGGGGCAGTGGAAAGTGTTCTCTCCCAGGGGTTGAGACCACAGCTCACCTACTCGGATCCTACCCAGACCTCCCTGTTTTCGGATTCTGCTCCCCTCACCCTGTCTTAGGGACAGCCCGTGCCAAAGCAACCCCAGGTTGTTCCCCTCAGGAAACCCCCGGAGGCTTACAACTCCTCTTCAGAAGGTCCCACTGGAGAGGAACCTCGTAAACGCAAGTGTAAAAGGAGGCACTTGGACTCCCCTGAGTCCATTACCACTGACTCGGACTTTGATAAAGGGGAGGGTTCCCCCAGATCACCTCCCGAGGACATCTCCTTCGGAGACATTATGGAGATTCTCCGCCAAAGAGGAGGTTGCTCAGCCCCCAAACCCTCTACAGATGAGTCCGTGTTTCTGGAGGCCTTTGGAGTGGGCCCATCTACTTCCTGGGTTTCCCCACCAGCCGACCCTTTGGTGGACCTAATCACCACTAGGGCATGGAAGGATCCTGACACCGTGGAGCCTATACCCAAAGGACCGGACAAAATTCTTTCCCCGCCGTCAGATAGGCAGGCATGGTCCAAAGAAGCCCCTGTGTATGCTTTGGTGGTTGCAGCTGCCACAAAGAAGGAACTGGCACAGGAGAGTTCCTCGATCCATCCACCAGACAAGGAGTCCAGGTTGATGGATCGTTTCGGGAAGCGTATGTACTCGTCAGCGACTTTTTCTATCCATGCGCTGAATTACTTGGCACATGTTACTCTACTGCAGCTTGATCTTATAACAGAACTAACTGAGTCACCCCAGGAGTCTGTCACAGGAGGACAAGCAGTCCTTTACTGCGAAGATGACTACACTGAAATCAGTGACAAGTGCATCTATGCATCTCCTCTCCCATGCTACGGAGGGAGCTGCTAGAGCTGCTGGTACAGACATTGCCTTGAGGCGACATGCCTGGATCAGACTGTGTCAATTTGCAGACCCCTTTAAGGCATCTTTTATTAACGCCCCTTTCAATGGGAAGACAGTACGCGACACGCTCACCCAGAGTGAGAAGGACGGAAAGACTTTGTCTGCTGTCGGAATCCGCTTCTCTAACCCCCTGAGATCCTATTCCAGGAACCAAAAGGGGCAAAAGAAGTTGTGGTTCCAGAAATCAGTCTTTCCGGGACACTCAGGACTATTCGTCCACCAGAGGCAGAGGGGGACAAGACAGACGCCATCCCAGAGGCAGAGGGGGTCCCAGAAACTTTGGGTCTAGGGAACCTTTGTCCGACAGGCCTGCACAGCAACCCTGAGGGGTTGCCCGACTGCTGTATTCTGGAGGCAGTCGGGGGAAGATTCTCCTTACATCCAGCAGCATGGGAGTCCATTACTACAGACCGCTGGGCGTTAAACATCATATCCAGAGGCTGTTCTGTCCCTTTCATATCATCCCCCATAACTCCAGCATGCCTCCCAGATGTTCCACCCGATCACAGTGAGGCTGCAGCTTTACAGGTTTCGAAACGGTTACAAAAACGACCCATCGAACCGGTCCCCCCCGACTAGTCTGGATCAGGCATCTACTCCAGGTTATTTTTAGTGCGAAAGAAGACTGGGGACCTCAGGCCCATACTGGACATGTCTATCCTCAACCTGTCGGTAGAGAGGCAAAAATTCCGGATGGTCACTCTACAGTCCATTCTACCGTTTCTAAGAGAATGCGACTGGATGTGCTCGTTAGACCTCCAGGACGCTTACTATCATATCAAGGTCCACAGAAGCTCCAGGAGGTTTCTGCGCTTCCGGCTAGGGGCCAGTCACTTTCAATTCAGAGCCCTACCCTTTGGTCTCACCACAGCCCCCAGGGTGTTCACCAAGGTAATGGCAGTCGTAGAGGCTCACCTGAGACTTCAGGGCATTCAGGTATTCCCCTACCTAGACGACTGGGTCTTCGTTGCATCCACCAAATGTCTCTTGTGCCAGGCCCTGCACTACTTTCTCAGTCTGGCTCACAAGTTAGGCATCATGATCAACCTTAACAAGTCCCACCTTGCTCCGGTTCAGGTCATAGACTTCCTTGGGGCACGGTTGGATACTATTCAGTCAAAGATCTTTCTCATAGGTTCATAGGTTCATAGGTTTATACTAGGCTATCTGCCCTAAGGCATTTATAAGCCTAGCTCAAATTTTTGTGGCTTACGCCACCCCTTATATGAAAAAATACTGTGCCCATTAGTTTGTTGTGCCTCTGTCCAGCAGTGACACAGAGATGATTCCCGGGATAAACCTACGATCTCCCATCCACAGGTCAAGATTTCTCTTGAACAGAGCCAGCAAGGTGCTCTGCCTCACATGGACCGGGATTTTATTCCACAGCATAGGGAGTCTCTGAGTGATAAATCTATCCCTCCAGCACGTCCTATTTATATCCGTGCTAAGGTTTAAGTCGCTTGCTCTAGTGGTTTTGGTGGATTTGGATTTTTTGAGGTGGAGCATGTCCATTAATTCCGGGTTGGACATGGCCTTGTATGTCAGACACATGTCACCTCTGAGCAGACTGTATGCAACTGAATAGAGCTGGAGTTTCTTCAATCTGGCAGCATATGACAGATTTTGGAGTCCCTTTATCCTTTTGGTGGGGAACTTTTGGGGTCTCTCCAATTGCTGCAGATGTCGGGTGCGATACATCCCGAATGGGGCATTGTACTCGATCATTGGTCTGATAAGTGAAGAGTACAGGGAACAATGACCTCACTAGATCTGGATGTGAATCCCTTCATGATCAGGTGGGCAATGTAGAAGGTCTTTCTAACCACTTTAGCAACGTGAGTGTCAAAAGAAAGGCCACTGTCAACCTGGGTCCCCAGGTCCCTGATAACCTCTTCTGTGCTTAGTGGATTGCCACCTATATGGTAGCTTGGGGTTACCTTGTTTTTCCCGAAGGGTATGACTATACATTTTTTGGCGTTTAACTTCAGGCCATGGCTCTGGCACCAGCTATCTGTTTCCGTGAGTCCCTTCCGAAGGATATCCGTGTCCGATGCACTTTCCACTATGGCGCCTAGTTTGCAGTCGTCTGCAAACTGTCAGCCAAAGTCCTCCCATGTTGGCCTGTACTTCTGAGAAGTAGATGCCGAACAATAGGGGGCCAAGGACCGAGCCCTGTGGGACACCGCTTGTGACCGGCTTGGACTCTGACATAGCGCCAGCAACTCTAACCCTGTGGGTTCTGTCCTTAAGCCAGTTTGCAACCCATCTTGTGACATATGGGTTTACATTTAAGCTGGTAAGTTTTTCTACAATACCCGAGTGGGGTATTGTGTCGAAAGCCTTTGCAAGGTCAAGGTAGGCTGTATGGACTGCCTTTCCCTCATCAATGGCCTTGGTGACTGTTTCGACGAAGTCGACCAAGTTCAAAAGGCGTGATCTGCCCTTGACGAAGCCAAACTGGGTCGGGTCCAATGTCTGCAAGTCCCCTATATCTTTGTTTATGAGCTCCATTATGATCCTCTCCATAGCTTTGCAGACTAGACTTGTTAAGCTTATGGGGCGGTAATTACCAGGGTCCGTAGAGGCACCGCCTTTGTGGAGTGGGACCACAGTTGCCGTATGCCACTCCTTGGGCACGTATCCTGTGGTAAGGCTGAGATTAAACAGCTGCCTTATGTGCGGGTTTAATTCCTCATTTAGCTCGTGTAGCACACAGCCGGGGACACCATCCGGTCCCATTGATGCTGTGTTTTTAGCTTTAGAGAGAGCAGCTTTCACCTGCGCATTTGAGATGTCTGGGAGGCTACACTCTGCTGGGATAGTTATCTCTCCTTTAGGGGAGAGGGTGAAGTTTGCACTGAACCTGTCTGCCAGTATGTTGGCAATGTCTGTGGGTTCAGTGATTTTTGTATCATTTTGGACTAATTCTGAGCATATCTGGGAGTTTCTACCCAGGTTCCTAACATAGCTGAAAAAGGCCTTATGATTGTCCTTTGAATCCATGGCAATTTTTCTCTCAAATTTGGCCTTAGTTGATTTTATGAGTGCTCATATTTTTTTACTAATAATGATCAGGGGTGACTTCCTTTTATGGATTTTGTTCTATCATGTAATAGCTTTCTCCTCTTATTGTAAAGTTTGTTAATGGCTGGGGTCCACCAGACTGGACGTTTGCCCTTTGTGGAAAGAGTCTTGGTTTTATTTGGGATTGCCTGATCCATGCAGTCCTGGAGGTGTTCATAGAAGGCATTTGTAAGGGCTTCCGCAGCTTGGGTTGTGGTTTCCACTGGCTCAGGGGCCGCCCCAGAAAGGATAAGAAATCTCAGACTCCACATGTCAGCTATCTCAGAGCATTCTGTAGTCACAGCAGGCGATGTTCTCAGGGCTTTGCGTTCGATGGCAGCCTCCATTTCCATTCTCCCTCTTGCACGTTTTCATATGAGAACCCTTCAGTTGACTCTAGCAGTTCAATGGTCCTGGCTAGACCTCCTGATGACTTTCCGAATCAACCGGACATGCAGAATGTCACTCCAGTGGTGGCTTCAGTCATCAGACATACTTGTGGGGTGCAGCTTTCTAGCCCCGCCGGCCCAAGCCCCGGTGACCACGGATGCCTCCAAGCTCGGGTGGGGGGGCACTTCCTGGGATGAACAGTCCAAGGCACGTGGTCCCTACTAGAGACCAAGCTACACATCAATGTCCTGGAGATGAGGGCAGTGCTTTTAGCATTGAAAGCCTTCCATCCTGTCCTATCTCCAGGGACAGTGGCCATTCATTCAGACAACATGGCAGTAGTCTGGTATATCAACAAGCAGGGAGGGATCCGATCCTAACCTCTTTGTTGCGAGGCCATGAGAGTTTAGGAGTTGGCCTTATCCACCAACCGGTTTCTGATAGCAACGCATATCCCGGGACACTCCAACATTTTAGCGGACAGTCTAAGCTGGGCAATCCTTCTGCCTTACGGGTGGTCTCTAAATCCATCGGTGGTGAAGAGAATCTTCCTCGTATGGGGTCAACCTTGCTGCGACCTCTTCGCGTCTCCTTCCAACAGGAAGTGCAGCAACTTCTTCGCTCTGATTCCCCCCTCCAGGGGATGTCCCAAGGGACGCTCTAGTCCATGCTTGGCCTCCCGGGTTACTTTATGCTTACCTCCCATTACCTCTGATACCGAAGTTCCTTCAGAAAGCTTGCCAGTTGCAGTACAAAGTCATTCTCATAGCTCCCTTCTGGCCTCGCCAAGTGTAGTTTCCCTTCCTATGGTCTCACCTTTTGGCTCCTCCATGGACTCTAGATCCATGCCCAGATCTACTTGCTCATCTGTCTGGCTTGCCCCTGCCCAACCTGGACAGTCTCAAGCTGACGGCGTGGCTGCTGCAGTTCCCATGATCATCAGGACTCCCGGACTTTCCTCCCCTGTTAAGAACACTCTGGTAGCATCTCTCAAAGCCTCCACTAGTAGCAACTGGAGATGTTTTTCCATTTGGGCCTCTCAACGCAATCAGAACCCTTTTACAGCCCCTATTCCAGTAGTTTTAGATTTTTTGGCTGGTCTCTTGATATCGGGTGCAAGTTCTTCCACCATCAAGGTTCAACTGGCTGCCATCTTTAATTTCCATGTAGGTGAAAGTAAGGTTGCTCTGGCCTCTGCCAAATTGTATAAAGTGTTCCTAAAGGGTACCTTTCTCTTGCGACCTCCATTTAGAGAGACAGTTCCTCCCTGGGATCTGACTTAGTCCTTCAAGCATTGACCTCTCCGCCTTTCGAACCTGCCAGTTCAGTCCCTATGAAATTCTTGTCTTGGAGGATGGCATTCCTGGTTGCCATCACCTCAGCTAAAAGGGTTTCAGAGTTACAGGCCTTATCCTCCGTGCCCCCTATTTGATTTTTCACAAGGACAAGGTTTTGCTGCGTACAAACCCCTCTTACCTTCCCAAGGTGTCCTCAGCAGCCAATATTAACCAATCTATAAATTTGCCATTCTTCTTCCCAAATTTCCAAAATAAAGGCAAATATAGACTCCATTTATTGGACGTCCATAGACGGCTTCATTTTTACCTTCATAGGACTAAACCTTACCAAAAGTTGGATCAACTGTTTGTCTCATTTTCAAAACCATGTTTGGGCAAAGCAGTTTCGAAAGTGTCCTTAACAAGGTGGATCACTCTTTGTATTGCACAAGTGTACAAGGACAAAGGCTTGTCTCCTCCTGGCTTAATGAAGGCTCATTCCACTAGATCAATGGCCACTTCTGCAGCTTTATGGTCAAAAGTACCTTTAGATGATATCTGTGCGGCAGCCACGTGGGCCAATTCGCATACATTTATCTGTCATTATAAATTATATTTGATCTCTAGAGGGAGAGCATCCTTTGGCTCTACGGTGCTCAGAAATATCCTTCCATAATGGCCTCCCAGGAATAATAGTAGCTGGGGATTCTGTCTCATATGTGCAGAAAGAATGAAGTTAACTACTTCAGATAAAGAAGTTATGTACTCACCATAACGTTCCATCTGAGTAGTTAGACTTCATTCTTCTGCACCTTCCCTCCCTCCATCCCCCTCACTATTCAGGTCTTATCCTGTTTGGATTGTGGGTTACGTTGCTAGTTAGTGACAGCAAACTCGATCTGGGGTTAGTCAGGAGAAAGTGATGTATTATAGGTAGGGGAGGAGCTTGGAGCTCGGAGCTGATGCTTGTAAAAGTTTTGCTGGCTCGGATCCGAATCTGATCCGAATACCCATATGTGCAGAAGAATGAAGTCTAACTACTCAGATGGAACGTTATGGTGAGTAACATAACTTCTTTTTCTATAAACTATTTATTTGGTAAACACGATCTGAGGTAATCTATGTGAGGAGCATTATGGGTAGTGCCTGGCTCGAGAGTTTGGAGAGCGTGAGCAGGAAGATATGGTAGAGTTGTTTCCAGGGTTCAGAACCAAACCCACTTTCAGGGATTGCTGAAGATCAACAACACAGATGGAAGATTATGGTAATTTTAGCCAGTACTATTTCTACATAACGTATGTAAAAGTACAAATGAGTGTCAGTTTCTTGGGATTTTAAATCAAGACCATTTATTTGTTCTTTGAGCTCTGACAATTGGACTTGGGAGGCGAACAATAATTTCAGCTTATTAAATTGAAAATGTGTAATGTCTCATATTTTAATTTGTTTCCAGAAATGTTTTCATGTCATTCTGCTGAATAGGAGGAGGATATGATATTTCATTTGCCTTGCTGGCTATTGAAGTTTGGACTGGACTGCTGATTTTGCTGTCATGAACCCTGGAATTTTGTTCATTGTGGTTCTGAAGTATTTTTTCAATACTTCAGTGATTATGAATGACTGGATCTGTTTGCTATCTGTAATAGAATTTTTTTTTTTGCTTGCAGAAGGAAATTGCATCTTTTTTTTTTTTTTTGAATTTGAGGCTTAAACAGTTAAATGTATAAATTAACCCTTGATCACAACTAAACCTCTTGCACCATTGTCAGCATAAATGGAAGTGTGTACTGCCATATAACTCTTGATATTTTTTCTGTTGTCAGTCCTAGACCTTTCTGATTTTGTTTGCTATGTTTGTAGCCGTCACCACTTCAGTGGGTCTGGTTGATGTTCTCAGCTATATATACATAACTGAGCGAGATGTGTGTGGGATAACATGTGCTGTGGAAGAAAGTTTAAAAAGAGGTTGGAGAAGAATGAGGAGGGGATATACGAAAACAAAATAATTTGTGGGAGGGATAAAATAGAATAGCCTGAAAAAATGCAGATAAACCTAATTAATAGAACATGACAAGAAGACAGGTGAGAATAGGAGTAGCTGGGGAGAAAATAAAACAAAAATGAAATAAATGGAAAGCCAGGAAAAGTAATAACCTGAGAGTAAAACATAGTAAAAATTGTAGAAAAAATAATTAATTAAGGGAGTGATGGTGAATAATGTATTTTGAGTTCAGTATTTCTTTTATGATCAGCATTATGGAATCCTTGCTTGAGAACTTCGTCACTCAAGAATTAAGAGACAAAGCCAAAAATAATGTAGGAACAAAGACCCAAAGTCAGGAACACATTGTAGGTATGAAATTAATCAAGGTAAAAGTAAAAGGTATGTTGTACTTCCTTTAAGCAGAAGTATAATATACAGCAAAAAGAGTACCATGACATTTGCCACATTTAAAAATGTTTTACAGTTAATACTAATGTCTTTCGGCTTTTCCCAGTTAGGTGTCGCCACAGCAGAACTCCGGTCCGCTAATGATTGGCAGTGGATTTTTTATGGTGCCAAGTTGCCAACCCGACACCCAGTCTTCAAAGAAGGCACACCCATTCACGCACACACCTACCTGCATGTTTTTAAACGTCACTCGACTGCGGGGAAGACATGCAGACTCCACACAGAAGGCCCTCCAGCCGAGAATCGAACGGGAGAACCTCTTGGCTGTGAGGTGACAACGGTAACCGCTGCACCACCGTGGCTTAATTAAACTAAAATTGACTTCACGATAGTGCATATTGCAGTGCAGGTCTAATGCTTTTTGAATATTCTGACTAGGTGACATGACAGTGATAATTTATTTTGAGAGTCGCATGTTGAGAGTCTTCTGTTTGAAAGGTGTAACTGGAAACAGGAAGGCCCCTTCTAAATTTAAACTAAAACCATAGAAAATTCTGTTTTGTTGCTTATAAAGTAAAGAGGCTGTTAATTCAGAAACTAACAAAAGTTGCAGAAACAGTGGCAACTGGTTTTGCTTGCTGGAGGATATTCTTGGGGACAGAACTCCAAGCTATATTGCCTATAAAGACAGTAACTGTTCTATTTTGATCTTAAAGGAAAGATACTGTGAGGGAAAGTATATATTTTAGCCAAAATAAGATAGTTTAGATGTAAAACCTGTATTACTTTAAGAGCTTGTATCTGATGGTTTGTTAGTTTGTGTTTATGCATTTTATGTGCTTCTACACTTGTGTGGTATCCTCCCATTGAAAGCTAACTGTTTAAGAGCCATTTCCTACTAGAATATTTAAATTTCGGTTTATTTAAATGGTAAAGAGTAAGGTACATGCTTGTTTAGTTTTGTGGCAGAATATTTAAAGCTTGGGAAGTAGGATATTGGTGCTGGAGAGTCGCTGTTCACCAGAGGTCCTGAACACTAGTATGTGCATGTGTGTCAGGTTTTGATTACCTTTGATGAGGTTACACTGAAGGGCACTGGACTCGGTTTGCTGTGGGTGATGTCCTTTGGAACCACTGATTTTTTTTTTTTTTAGCCCTGATCTGTACCTGTGCAGGGAAAATTCATTTACAGCACTTGACTGCTACCTCTGGCAGCAGTGTACATTTACTATATGTCAGGCCAGTTACATTTTTTTATATACTAACTGGTACCAGTAGTGGGATTCAAACCCCATACTGCCAATTGTTGTCATCAGCATGAATATTGAAGGCAGCTATGTGGACATTTACTTCAGTATCGTGTGATTGTTCTTGTGGGGAGAGTATTAGGGCTCATGGGGACTGTCCACTCTTTCATATTCTTCCCTTAGTCTCCATGGTAAACAATAGCTAGGCGAAGTAAGTCTTTTGTAAAGCTGCTTTAGATCTTTCGGCAGGGATTTGTATTAATCTGTCTGTGAGCTGTTTGCACAAAATGGGGAGGGTGAGACTTAATTTCTGGTAAACTGCAAAAAAGCACCATGTTATGTTTTTTAGTTGAAAAACACAACTGAATAGTTAAAGGAAATAGGTAGAAATGACAAAATTCTGTTCATTTCCTTTAGTTGGTCATTTAATTGATTCACATAGCTACTTTTTTAAAACTCCACATTGCGTTACATGGTATAAATGCCTACATTTTTCCTGGAGTGTAAAGATTGCACTGGCTATAAAAATTCCTAGGCATAGTTTGGGTGGGCTTCAGGCATACTACTAAATCTGCAAAGGTACCCATTGGTGGTAGAAGGGTATATAATGTGAGTTTTGCATATGGTAGCATCAGTCGACTTTTATGGCTGTTTTCTCAAAAGGATCTCAAATTTGACATAATGGATACCCTCTTCAGGAGCAACTTTATTTTCCATGATATTGTTTTGAACTTTATTGACGAAATTTTACTCTGCCTTTGGTTTCCAGAGCCATTAAGAAATCAACAAGAGAAATGAAACCACAAGTACCAGTTTGGCTTTCTCAGAAGCATAAGACTATAGCTGTCTCAGCCTAGCCTGACCACTGCCCCATATTTTAGCTTTCCTGGCTTCTTCCACTACCCCATTCCTCCGGCTTTGGGTATTGTGAACCAGACTACTGATCCTTCTGTAGACACCTGCCTACATAAGAAAATGTAACCAGCAGCAGGTGTATTCAGGTCTTAATTAAGATCAGGTAATAGCTGGAGATAGAGTAGGAGCATCTCATAAATAGTCCACAAGACCTTCAGATCCCCACCTGCACTCAAGCGACTTATCTGCATATGTGCATACTGCAAGCTATGTGGAAGTGGGAAGCTGCAACAAGGGTACACTGAACTTCAAACAGCAGATTTGGAACTTGCATATGCTGCCTTCTGCTTTGTTTCATATCTCATTCACTGCTGTTGCATTACTCACAGAAGGTCTACTTTCATTTGAAGTAGAAAGCAGCCTTGAATTTTGCCTTCCAAAAATTTGAGCATCTGGTCTTACACTGACACATAAATAATAAGGTTTAAAAACATTCTTTGTTTTACAGAAACACTGTATACATTCTTACAGGTGAGGGCTCCCTCATGTACAAGTAGTATGAAGGGTTTCATAATATCATTTGCAGATGAGCTACATAGAGTGACAGTCATTATCAAGTGCCTGACAAATCCAAAACAAGTAGTAAACATGTAGTCTGTATGGAAACTTCAAAGAAGACAGATCTTCAAGTTCAGAGATTAAAATATTAATAGAATGAATTACCTTCAGTTAGGTTCTTCTAAACAGAGCTTTACCATTTTCAGGGATCCTGTTCTTGGATGAACAAAGCATATTTTTTTGTAGCTTTTTAAATGTATTAATATCATTTGAGTTCAGTTTTCTGCATGATGAACTGCGTAACTAAATTTTCTTCATGTAGATATGACAACTTACTGAATAGTGCTATAGTGAAAGTCAAAATACTGAATGCAAAATCCTGAAATGCCAGAATGCTGAAACTTTATCAAACTGAATTCAGAATGCCTACTAATGATACACATGTAGTGCATGCATTCACTACAGCAGTACACAGACTGTCAACAAGCAGTATCACTCAGCTTTTAGTGAAACTCCAAAAACTAGCACTACCATGTGTTCTGCATGGGGAGGGGGGCAAGTCCAGCTCTCTCTACACATGTAAAGGAATAGGTATTTTGATTTTCACCATGTTAACACTTCAGCATTGTACATTCAGGATTGAGTTTCAGTATACTGCTTCTCAGTAAGGTGACATGCACCCATTTCCTATATATTTTTGAACTTCATTTTGGCAGCTATAATACCTGCCACTGGTATTCCCCCACTTAAGTGATTTTCCCCAGTGACTATTACTCAAGTGTTTTTTTATCCATGTGAAAAACATTTTCATTCCATTCGTTTTTTTTTTCCATTCATTCTGATTGCCTCCTTTATCCATTTCAGGGTCACAGGAGATGTAGAGACCATCTCAACCCTTACTGAGTGCAAGGCAGAGAAACTAATCTTGGATAAGTTGCCAGTCTGTTGCAGTATACGCACACACATAAACATTTTCACACACATATGCACATATTCATACACACGCATACTTGTGGGCAGCTAAGACAAGTCTGTAGGATGTAGGAAGAAATGGACACACCTGGAGAAAACCCACGTGGATGTATGGAGGACGTGCAGCCCAAAAAAAAAAAAAAAAAAAAAACGGAGAAACAAGCACTGTCAATGAGCAGTGCTAACTGTTGCTCCACTGGACCTTGCTGAAAAGGACTACAATTTATATTTATGTGATTTTTACTTTGACACACTGTTTGATATTTGTTAGCTTTAATAAATTAGACTGATAAAAGGCCTGCATTTAATTTCTAGGTTAAGATGCATTTCATTTATATTTGCAAAGTAGAGCCTGGCTTTATATATATATATATATATATATATATATATATATATATATATGGTTCCCATTCAGAAGCCTGAAACATCATAAGCCTGAAAATCAAAATCCTGAAACCAAAAGCCTGAAAATTCAGAATCCTGAAAACTCAAAATCCTGAAAGCCCAAAATCCTGAAAGACCAAAATCCTGAAAGACCAAAATCCTGAAACTCAAAATCCTGAAAACACAAATAATGCTAATATGTCACTATAAAGACACTAATATCTACCAACTGACCCTGACCCTAACCCTAACCCTAAGGTCCCACCTGCCTAACTCACTTAAACCGCCCTAACCCCAATATTTGTCACTATTGCATACATGCCTAACCCTAACCTCACTTAATAACCCTAAAATAAAACCAACCACACACTTACCTGACCCCAACGCATGACCTAACACCACAGGGCTAACAATAGCAAAGCCACAATGACATCATTATGTCTATTTTGTGTTTTCAGGATTTTGAGTTTCAGGATTTTGGTCTTTCAGGATTTTGGGCTTTCAGGATTTTGAGTTTTCAGGATTCTGAATTTTCAGGCTTTTGGTTTCAGGATTTTGATTTTCAGGCTTATGATGTTTCAGGCTTCTGAATGGGAACCATATATATATATATATATATATATATATATATATATATATATATATATATATTGTAAATATTGCAGACAATGCTTCTCATTGACCATGTCGGCTCTGGATTACAACATATCCTTAATGTTTTTGTTGTTTATTCTAGGCAATTGCTCATTATGAACAAGCAGCTGACTACTACAAGGGGGAAGAATCAAACAGGTATGTGGAACTGTTAAGTCATAAGTAAATCTTATAGCCTTGATGAAGGGGGGGGTAAAACTTTTCATTGTTGCATTTGATAAAATCTGGTGGAAAATAGAAAATAAGTCACAGTAAAAAAAAAATCTATGTAAAAAGTAATCTAGTTCAGTTCCTCAACTGTTAATCACCTGTGTAAGATTTTTGAGGATAGTCCCTGAGGTATGTTAGCATTGTATTAGACACGTTGTAAGTGGTGAAATAGAAGTGGTACAACAGTGGAATGAGGGTTGATAAACCATGAAAGGTAAATTTCTGTCTAACATTTGCATTTAGATAATGACGTGAAATAATCTTCAGAGTTAGAAGACACTTCAGTACAGATGGTGTGATGAAGTAGGAGCAGTAGGAGGCTGTCATTTGCAATGTAAGAATAAAACATATAGAATAAAAATAGTGTAAAAAGCGGTTAGCTATTCCAGCAAGAGTACTAATGTAGTAACAACTGGTGTATGTAAATCTGTCATCTTATTTCACACATTTTTTCTGTAGAAACATTGATGGAGTATTTTATCTGACATCAGCAGCCATACAGCTATGGAGTGCATATAATCCAGCTTTTTTTCCCTTCATTCTTGAGGAGCCTGACACTTCCTACTGTCAGTGCTTAAGTGATGCGACAGAAAATAATTTTTAATGGCAAAGTCAAAAATCATAATTTTTTGATAAATTAGCCACGAGTATGTGAAGCATTAGATCCTTGACAAATAACTTTAGTCTTTGCCTGTATTGCCCTTCAGGTCTGAAGAATACTCCTGACAGTGCCACCCACCCATGGCTGTTGACAAAAGCAGCCTTACTGAGTGCTTATTTATTATAGTCTTTTCCCAGTCAGACATCTCCCATAACACCTTGCTCCATGTACACAAGGAAAAATCCAGACAAGTGCAATCATTGTCAGAGATAATGACGGATCTAGAGGATCTGAAAGATATAAAGTCAGTGAGGAAGGTAGTCAAGGCTTGAGTTTCTTACCTATTTTAATTCTACTTTTTCTAGTTTCATTTTAATTGTACTTTTTCTAGATTAACCAGGGCCATGGGGTTCTCTATTCACTTATGTACCTTATACTTCCATATAGGTCTGGCATGAGAAAAGCCACTGGATCTTTCTTTGCTTGATTGCAAATCTCCAGATGCCCCTACAGAGGTATATCTTCAGTGCCTTATTCTCTGGCTACTGCTGATGAACTTTTTTTTCTCAACTGCTCTGAACTTTCATTTGCATGGACATCAGCAGCCTGTATAGATTCTCAGTTGCATATTTTATCATTCTGGCTGTGGAACTCCTGGCCCATTGCAAATCAAAAGACTTATAGCTCTGCACAGCCATTCTTACAGAAGGGTTTTTTGTGGGGAAAGGGGTCCCACCTTCAGATTACATTCATTAATTTTGCATGCAGCAGCATTTCTGTGTGCTTGGTTCTTGGTCTGCTCTCCCTGTGAAGGAGAAATTGCAGGAAAAGTTAAGGAAGGGTGTTTGTCATTCATTGCAGGGTGTCTGTTGTCATTCTGGCCTGTATGACAGTAGGGCAGACCATTGACTGTAGATACCATTATGTGCATCCCCAGCTGCTGTCAGCCTCTCTGCTGCTGTGCTGGACATGGGTAAACTCGATATGCGTCTTTAGAAAATTTGCTGTGAAATGTACATTTTCTGTTTTGTGTAATCTGAACATTGTAATGTGTACTGAAACCTGCAGCCCTCAGAAGGCAAACTGGAACTGTGACAGTTGACTACCCCTTGAGAACCTGAGGCGGTATTCTTTTGCATTTCACTTATGAAGACCCCTTAATGGTAGACCTCCTCAACAAAGTTTTAAGTATTTTGGAGCCTTGGATGCCTACCCTTTGGATAGTCTTGCTTTGATGAATGTTTTATCTCTGTCCTGTCTGCCCAAAGATGGTATACATGTAGAGTTTCTTTGGAGAAAACTGGTTTGATGAACTCAGATGCTGATTTGATGGTTTATTGGCTGCCTGCACAAATTATAACCCTCTCAGCACTTTAGCTCCTTGGCTGTAATTAAAACATTTGGGGACATTAACCATGTAAGAGGGCATTACACTTCAGCCATTTGACTATGTGTAGTCTCCTCCAGGTGGCAGTACTCATTGTTTGTTGACAGGTATAGGTGAGAAGACCGCTATATAGATGGCCTTGAGTATTGGGTGCCCCCAGCATTTACTCTAGAGGTAAGTTTATAGGTAGTTGATTGGGTAGGTTTGCCACCTTTTCAAATGCCCAAAGTGGGACATTTTTGGTACAAACGTCAGATTTTGCAGGGCAAAACATACCCAAGGCCAGTACAAAGGACAGAACTTCACTTTTTTGCCTAAATAAAAGCTTATTCGTGTAGCATTTTAGTTGCTTATTCTGTTTCTTATAACATTTAGGTGTTTCAGATACAGAATACCTGTTTTTATGGAACTATTACATAAAATATAGGAAATATTTTTGTCCTAAAATCTCAGAACATTTGACATTTTTTTCAATTTTTTTGCAGGACACAGCTGCCCAAAGAGGGACTGTCCCTCGCAAAGTGGGGACAAGTGGTAACCCTATGATTGGGTATCAGTTAATTTCAGGGAACTCCCCAGCCAAGTGAGGAACATGACCTCAAATCCCCAGAGTATGTTTCTGTTCTGAACAGTGGCCCAGATCAAGTGCCTTTACTTTCCTTCAGGCAGAGGAGTGCTTGCCAGATATAGTTAAATTGGTTCCCCAGAGTCCTACCTGTGCTATCCCAAGTATTTATTCAACTCTGTTCCCAGTTTGGATTTTGAAAATCTTTTAGGTCATGCTGGAAAATGGCTGAACAGGTAAAAAGTAGCACTATCCAGCACATTAATTTGATGCCTGCACCAGGCCTGGCACAAGACGTCCCCAGTGCCTCCTTTGTATTGCATATCTGTGCTTCACACTTGGTCAGCATTACAGACAATGCTATGCGATCTTGAGGCCAAGGCAATCTGCTTTCCATGTGGGAGTGTCCTAAAGCTTCCTCATTGGTTACTAACCAGCAGAGGCATTTTTCTTCCCTTTTGCTTCTTTAGCTGTTTCTGAATCTGAGCAGCCTGAGGTCTCTCTCCTTTGCTCAGACAGAATTAGTGAATAGTCTTGTACTGCTAGGTCATAGGTTCATAGGTAGTTACTAGGCATGTAGGACAGGAAACCATTGAGGAGCTTAATTCCATTTCCCAGTTTTCTCAGAATACTGAGTGGTTATGTGACTCGCTGAGAGTTGCAGTGCATCAACTGTCTGACAAAATCTGCTCTTTTGCAGTGACCATGGTAGGACTTTAACATAGATTTTCTGTTATGTAGTCGGACACCTTATCCATTAGAACACATGGCCAGTCTCTCTAGATAACTCTTTCTTTAGAAGGGCCATAATGTTATTGAAGTACAGTCTGTGGTAGTGATTCCTACCCTTCTTAAATCCTCTCAGAAATATTTCACTTGTATATTTCAGAGGGAAAAAAGCTGGTGGAAGTCTGATATACTCCACATCTGAAGTTTGGTATTAGGGCTGCTAGGTTTATTACTTGAAATTCTGAAATACCCCACCCCTGGAGCTGGTTGCTGTAATGCTGTGTTTTGTCACTTGGAAGCCCCTGGACACATGTCCCTCTGCACTTGTGATGACCAGCCTCATCTGTAGGCTGCCTCATTTTGTAGTCCACTTTATACTGTATCCCAGTGTTTATTGCTGTGTGATCTGCTCTGTTCAGTATGTCTGTGAGACTCCAGCATTTGTTTATTCTTTAAATTAGATGAGGAATCCAAAGCCATGGACAAGTTTAGTGTTAAATTTAAATTTTATTCCTCTGCAGTAGGTGGGCATGTGAGCCATTAGTTGTTTGTCTTGCTTGTACCCAAGGAGATCTTTAATTCCAGTAGGGAAAGAATCTTTTTTTAACAGTGCATCATCAGAAGGCTGTTTTATACCTGCCAATGCATTTTATATTGCAGCTTTGCTATCTAGAATGGCCGTAGGCTGCAGACTACACATGGAGGAAAGATTAGACTAGTACAGGTATTTTACAGTGTGTGTTGAATACATCCTGGGTGCAACTTTACAGGTGACATTCTATTTAGGGAATACACAAAAAAGATTTTTGAGAATCTCCAAAAAAGGAACAAGACCCTTTCCGTGGTGAAGGGTATATATCTTCCTTCTACTTCTACCATGTTCACAAAATCCTTCAGGAGAAAGTAACTTTTGGGATTCCAGAGAAGACCAGTCACCCTCCAAGTCATTTTTGTCTTTACAGGCCACCCACCAGTTTCCTGAAGAAAACTGCTTCCAGGATGACTTGATAGGAGCAGTGACCATCTTAGTCACTGCCTGACTTAGGCCAGTCTGGAAAGCTGTAACTTAGGATCAATGAGAACTAGACTTATCAGAATGGGATGTTGATTTTTTTTCACGTTTCATGTTTTTTTCAGCCTACTTTCCTCTGGAAGGCCGGTTGGTTTAAGTGGACCTGCTTTCTCAGTTTATGCCCATTCTGACAAAGGAGCCCTTACAAATTCCTTCTGAAGAATATTCTGTTCCTCGTTCCTGATAAATGGGACCTCCAAATAATTTTGGATCAAAATTTCACTCACTAAATTAGATATGAGGTATTGGGTAGTCCTTCAAGGTGCTTCTGCCAGGACTTAATGGAAGGTGTCTTTGTGTATGAGAGATTCCTGTTAACATGACATTGCTTTGGAAACTATGATCATGTTGCATTGTGTGGACTGCATCTTCCCATTTGTCTCCATTGAAGACCTCAGGGTCTTTGCCAAAATGTTGAGTATGATGGTAACGAAGACACTGCAGAGTAATGGTTTTCTTATCTGTGTCAACTAGTTTGTAGTAGCCACCTAACCCAGGAATTTCTGGGTCTGACACCAACATGGCCTTTTCTATGTCTGCATTCTCGGGGAGGTTATTCTCCACCGGGCGAAGACCACTTTGGTGCATTTTGTCCTCTTGAGGCAAACTCTGAACAAGGAAGTTTTTTTTTTTTTGTTAAACATCTTTATTGAATTGTCACTAGTAATCAAACCCTATTAACAAGTTCACATTTACAACCACCATACATCACATATATTTTTATATATTATATAGTCAAAGCAACATTACATAAATTATTCAATTCCTGTCTTCTCTTTTTTTTTAAACAAGAAACGTCTTTATTAAATTATCACTTATGACATGGGCAATCATACATTTATATAAATGAAAAATAACCATGTTGATATAATCCCAACTGCAAGCATTTTGCATTAAAAACCATACTGACACAGTCCTAGGTACAAACATTATACATCACGTATAATCTACACAGTCATTGTCAGGCAAACATTACATAATTCATTCAAGTCCTGCCTTCTTTAAAACCTCATTCTTCCCATGTATGTATTGTACCCACAGTTGCATTTTCCTTTGTAATTTCCTCCTACCCTTTTTTTGAAGATCAGTTCCAGTTGTTTAATCTCTGTTACTATATTAACTATTTTGAGTAGCTTGTTTGGACTTTGATTCCTGTTTTCTAGTAAGTACTTTTTTGACAGCCACCATTAGACTTGGCAAGGCTTTACTATGTGTCGAGGTAATTCTGATTCTGTATCATAGCTCAGAAAACTCATTTCTTTAGTTAAGTCAATTTGCTCACCCAGTGTCTCCGACAGAGTAGTCTGCAGGCAGTCTTTAAAGTCTGCCAACTCATTACATTCCCAGAAAATATGTTCCCAATAACCTCTCTTCCCCATCACATCTCCAACATTTGCTGTCTACCTGAGGAAAGATTCTCTGGAGTCTACTTGGAGTATAAAAATATCCATGTAAACATTTCCAAGCAAAAATTATAAGTCTTACAGATTTTTTTGCATATTTGGGAGGCATACATATATTTCCCCATTGTTTCTTTGTGGATTGCTTATCCACTCTCTTCCCAAGTTTTTCTAACCTCCTGTGATTGATTGTTATAGTTATGCATTATTTTATGTGCTCTACTAATTGTTTAACCTCAGCTTCTGTTCTAGATTCTATTAAAAGTCTAATACTGCTGGACTTTTGTGTAGGAGCCCCCCCCCCCCATTTCTTTCTCTTTGCCTATACTCGCATATCAGTCTTTGATATGGAAGGCAATCGCTAACCTGCAGTTCAAATACATTCCTGGCGTTTTCCAAGTCTGTTATCTTTCCCTGTCTAGTTATTTGCTCCCAATACCTTGATTCTTTTGCCAGTTTTCTCCAGTAAATTCCATCCCCCATTTGCCTATTTTTCTGTATCCCTAATTCCAGTCATCCCTATTACCAGAATCTCCTTTTTCCAGTCTCATGTTGCCTTAGTTCTTAAAATACTTTCTGCTACTTTATGAATATAATATTCTGTACGATTACTGTTCTCCTTTAAGATCTGCATCCAAAATCCTAGTCTCTCCTTGTTGCTTGAGCTTTCCCCCCATTTCAGCATCCCTTTCCACTTTAAATGATAGGTTTTTGCTTGTGCTATATATACGAGACTTAACTGTGTACCGCTGAAATACCCCTTCGAATCTGGTAATCCCAATCCACCCTGTTCTGTTGGAAGAATCATGTTATCCCACTTGACTATTGTCTTCCCCTCCCAGACAAAATCCTTCAGGTCTTTATTGCTGTCCACAACTTCTCCTCTGGTTGATAAAAATATGCCTGACCTGTGTATAAGACTAAAGGGACTAAAACATTTTAACTGCTTGTTTCTTACTGTCAATGTCAATATCCACATCCATAGCTTCCAAATGTCTTAGTTTTTGTATTATCTTCTATTTAATCTCTTCCCGCATATCCTTAGCTGCCACATTGTAATCATTTTTAATGCATACTCCAAAATACTTATTTTTTTATTATGTCCCCATAAATATGGATATTGCTGAACCGATTTGTGTGTGGATACATAATTTACTGCTATTGCCTTTGTTTTAGCTTCATTAATTTTGCATCCTGAAAAGATGTGAAATTCTCTCAAAATAATCCACAACACTGTAATTTCCTTTTCTGGTTTTATTAGGTGTAAAATAATGTCTGCAAATAGAGCCAGCTTTTCTTGGCTACCATACCAATTATTTCCTTGAATTTCTGAGTCCCTTATCTTCTTTTCCAGTGGTTCTAAATATAATGCAAATAATAAAGGGAGAAAAAGGACAATCCCGGACTGGTTCCTCTGCTCAAGCAGAAATTATCAGAGGACCCCACCCACTTTAATTTTTGCCTCCAATCCTTCATATATCCTCATAGTCATCCTTATAATTTCATCAGGGAATGCAAATGCTTCCATTGCCCAGCTCATAGTCCCAGCTTACTCTGTCAAATGCATTATCTGCATCAAGACTCAACAACAACAGTGGTATTTACTTACATTCTGCTTCCCTCTGTATCATCATCAGTGTTCTGTTAATGTTGTCAGATGTTTGCCTCCCCTCCACAAAACCACATTGATCCATATCTGTCAATTTTGGCACTTTTGCCATTATAGACAAGCACTTTATAATCATGGTTTAGTATTGAAATGGGCTTGTATGAAGCGGAGTCTGATGGATATTTACCCTTTTTAGATATTGCAGCTGCCACTGCCTTCTTCCAGAATGTTGGTACTTCTCTTAAAATACTGTTAAAAAAAACCTTCCAGATCTTTCAGTGTTTCCCACCTAGCTTCCAAACTTCCACAGGAGTAGTATCTGTTCCTCGGGACTTTGCTGTAGATTGGTTTTACATCACTATTTTTATCTCATCTCCTCCTATCCTGTTAGTAATTGATCCTCGTCTACCTTTAACTTTGGCATATTTAATTCTTCCATAAAAATTTCCATTTGTACCTTTTCTTGATTTCCATATTTCTCTACTTTTTACAGACTTTGAGAATTTCCAAAATATTTCTAATACTTCTACATGATCTCTTGTTACCTTCCTTGTTGTAGGCTCCCTAAACTTGGTGACCACTTTTTCTTGCCCGAGTTATTGTGCCAAACAGTTTTTGTGTTCCAGAGTTATTATCAAAAAACAGTTGCTTAATAGCAATATTTCTAAACTCATGCACATTATTGAGGTAATCCATTTATTTTCTGTTTAGTATTCTGGAGTTGATCCTCCTCTTGTTCTTTGAGATCCTCCTGTTTTGCAGTACTACAGCATTTGTCGTCCCTCTAAATAATTACTTCTTAACCATATTTCCCTTTCTATTTCCACTCTATTTTTCAGCTCCACTTTAATTTTATCCCACTCCCTAGCTATATTTTCAGAAGAAATTTGTCTTCTCTAATAACTCCAGAATAATTTCAGCTAGCCATTCTTTAAATATATCTCGCTATCAGATTGTAGCCATTTTCTCATTATCAGATTACCTTTTTCTTTCAATTTATTCTGAAAACCTTCAACTTGTTTTCTATAGCTGGGAGAGGAATAAAGTTGAGACAAAAAACAGCACTTAGTGTAAGTAGAAGCACAGGCACAACCATGCATTTCAGCCTGGATAATTTTTATTTTAGGTTAATTCAAGTATGTGAGTTTAGCTGTCAACCTAGGACAATTGTTCCTATTAGGAAAGTTAAACTTTATTATTTGAAAATTGACATAATTTTGTGTATTTGTATTAATCTCATAGGAGTGTTCTGCAGTGGGTTTCCTTTTTTGTTTGAGGGTTTTCATTAAATCAAAAAGTCTTCTAGGTTGTGAAGTAGGTTCATATGTATAGGACAAGAAACAACTATATAAAAGATCAACCTGCCAAACAGTGCGTGCATGTAGCACAAAAGCTGGAACTAGACATTAAAAAAAGCTGTTGTACATAACAGGTGGGAATAATAACTTATAATGTAAACACTTTCTGTATTATCTTTGAATATGAACAGTCTCATTTGGACAGAACTAAGCATGTGAATTTGATTTCAGGGTGGTTATTCAGTGGAATATCTGGGACAAAGGTAAAGGGGAGTCGTCGTCTTCTTCTTTCGGCTTTTCACGGTTAGGGGTCGCCACAGCGAATCATCTGTCCGCTCATGATTGGCAGTGGAGTTTTACGGTGTCGAGTTGCCAGCCCAGCACCCAACCTTCCACAGAAGGCACACACACACACACACACACACTCACACCTAGGGCCAATTTAGAGTGACCAATTCACCTACTGCATGTCTTTGCGATGTGGGAGGAAACCGGAGCACCCGGAGAAAACCTACGCGACCACAGGGAGGACATGCAGACTCTACACAGAAGGCACCCCAGCCGAGAATCGAACCAGAGAACCTCTTGCTGTGAGGTGGCAATGCTAACCGCTGCACAACCATGGCCGCCCATAAAGGTAAAGAGGAGTACTTAGATTAATTGCTAGAGGAACTCCAATAGTGATAGAAGAGGAAAAATATGATAATGGCAGATTTGTAGTAGTAAGGGGCTACTGGCAAAGGAGGAGGATTAGGCTGGCATGTATTTATATTCCAGCCAAAACTGCTACTATGGAACTAAAAAACTGTAAAAATTCTAGGAGAAATGATCAGCTTTCAGCAGGGAATATTACTTATAGATGGGAAATGGAATTTGATTTGCAACAATGAGGCTCTATCTGGGGGCCTAGAAGGGAAAATATTTATTTTATTTATTTCTATTTTGACATGTTTTAACCGGATACGTATGACTGAGCAAACACCCATTTTCAGCAGAGGCTTAGGGGGAGAAGCCCCATACAGAAAATGTTAAAAAGACAAATTCAAAAATGGTTGCAAACATAACAAAAGAAGGTAGATTTTTGAAGAAATATATGAAAATATTTGGCGTGGAAGATGTGAATTCAGTAGTAGGAGCTGGGAGAGAATTTACATATTCCCTAAGGTACAAAAACTGGGCTAGGCTGTGTAGAAATTATATTTCACAGGAAAATAAGCATTTAATTGAAAGTTTTTGATACGCATTCATTAACTTTTTCAGGTCATGTGCCAGTAACAACTAAAATTAAAAATGCTGGGTAATGAAATAAAAATGCTGTACTAGCGCTTCCCCACCTATTTGTTAAAAACAGAGGAATTTAAGGAATGGGTAGTGGAAATTATTTGGGAGTTACTAGGGACGATAGATATTTCTTCAGAAAATATAGCTTGAGAGCAGGATAAAATGAAAGTGAAATTTAAAAATAGGGTAGAAATAAGAAAAGAGGTATGGTTATGAAGTCAAACCAGTGGATATGGATCTGGGTATGCACATACAGTAGCCTTACTTTCGACCACCACATGCCTACAGTGGTGAAGAAATCCTTTTTATGTTGCTCAACTTAAGCAGTAAGGACATGGCATCTAGGTCCAAAGGGGTCATTATCCCACTGTGCTCCACCATTATCACACCAGTCAAAATACAGTGCTCCCTTTGCTGTACACCTGACCAGGCATATGCAGCAACTAGAGTGACTTCAGAGGTTCCATACAAAAAGAATACAAGGCATAACAAACTTGCCTTATACAGAGCATCTTAAAGCTCTTTCTCTCTACTCAGTCTAACATGCTGGAGAGCCAGATGTGTCCTAGAGACTGCCTGGAACAGGCTTCCTATTCACGTGAAGCTGAGTTTGTCTATTACCCAGTTTAAGGGCAACCTAGACCAGTGGATGGGAATAGGAAATTTACACAAGAATTGGCACCCATGTCCCTTATGGACAGATGTACTTTATAAATTCCTGGCTCTCAGTGTCCTGTTTGGATACAGGACATCAATATTCTTTCAGGAAAACAGGGCTAGACTTAGAAAGGCCTGCTGAGGTGTTGGCACCGTAATAATCTATGAATCTATAAGTAACGAGAATTATTTAAAGGGACTGACAAAAGTTAAGGTATTGCAGAATAGGGGGAATCTTGCAGAACAATAAGAGACCTAACTCCAGAATGCTAAAGAAAAATTAAGGGATTAGCTCCGTAATATGCATGAGTTTAGAAACATGCTGTTAAGCAAATGTTTTTTTTTTATAACTCCAGAGCACAAAAGCTTTTAGCATAACTGTTCAGGCATCAGAAAGTAGAAAGGGTTGTTGCCAAGCTTAGAGAGTGAATAACAGGGAAAATTAACCAGAGGTCCTATGGTGATGATAGAAATATTTTGGAAAATTTATGATAATCTGTGTAAAGCAGAGAAATTTGGAAATCAAAATAAAGTACAAATGGAAATGTTTATGGAAGAATTAAATATGCCAAGGTTAGAGGTAGATGAGGCTGAATTACTAACAGGATAGGAGAAGATGAAATAAAAATGGTGATGTATAACCAATTTACAGGCATGTCTCCAGAATAGATGGAATCCCTGTGGAAGTTTGGAAACTGGGAAAGAAGAAAGTGATAAAGATCTGGAAGGATTTGTTTAATAGCATTTTAAAATGAGGAGAAACACCAACATCCTGAAAGAAAGCTGTGGTGGCTGTGATACCTAAAAATGTTAAGGACCCACCATATCTCCAGCTTCATGTAAGCCCATTTAGATTTTAAACCATGATTATTAAGTATTTGTCTATAATGGCTAAAAGAATAGCAAAGGTGATGTCAAAATTGATAGATGTTGAAAAGTGTGGTTTTGTGGGGGGAAGCAAACGTTTGACAACCTTACTAGAGCAGTGATGATCCAGGGGGAAGCAGAATGTAAGAAATTACCACTGTTGTTGGTGGATCTTGATGCAGCAAAAGCATTTGATAAAGGAAGCTGGGATTTTACGAGTAGGGCAGTGGAAGAATCTGCATTCTCTGTCGAAACAGTAAGGTTAATTAGAAGGGTATATACGGGATCAGAAGTGAAAATTAAAGTGGGGAGGGTTCTCTCTCTTATAAGTTCTGTTTGAGCAGAGGAGCCAGGCAGGGGTGTCATCTTTCCCCTTTGTCATTTGCATTATATTTAGAACCATTTGCAAAGAAAATAGGGACTCGGAGATTCAAGGATATAATTAGTGTGGTAATCAAGAAAAGCTAGCTTTAATTGCAGATGATGATATTTTGTTCCTGATAAAATCAGAAAAGGACATTTCAGTGTTGTGGAACATTCTGATATGGTGTCAAGTCTTTTCAGAATACAAAATTAATGAAGATAAAACAAAGGCAATAGCTGTAAACTATGTACCCACACACACACACATTGGTTCAGCAATACCCATATTTATGGGGTCATGATAAAATGAAGAACTTAGGAGAATGGATTAAAAAGGATTCTGTTATGGCAGCTAAGGATATGGAAGAGGCTAAGCAAAAGTTAATGCAAAAACTGAGAAGTTGGAAGTTTTGTATTATGGGTATGGATAGCAAGATACAAGCAGTGAAAATGTTTTAGTTCCTTTCGTTTTATACATGGGCCAGGCATATTTTTATCAACTGGAGGAGAAGTTGTAGATAGCAATAAGAAGTTGAAGGATATTATTTTGGAGGAGAAGATGGCAAGAGTCAAGTGGGATTAGTTGATCCTTCCATTAGAACAAGGTTTGGAGTAACCTGATTTGAAGGGGTATTAAGGCGCTCCTCCATAACACAAGCAGAAAGCTATAATTCAAAGTGGAAAGGGATGTTGGTGAAGTGGGTGGAAGCTCATGAAATAATGAGAGACTGAGATTTTGGATGCATATCCTTAAGGAGAATAACAATAACCATACATAATATTGTATTACTAAAATAGACTATATTCTAAGTTCTAAGGCAGCACTGAATGCAGAAAGGAGATTCTGCCAATAGGGATGACTGCAGTTAAGGGGTACACAGAATAGGCAAGAAGGGGTGGAATTTATTGCAGAAAACTGGCAAAGGAACCTGGATAATGGAACAAGTAATTAGAGAGAGAAAGGTAATAGGAAGAGGTCAATAATTAATTTGTACTGCTGGCTAGAGATTGCCTTCCATTTCAGAGATTGGTATCTGAGTATAGGTAAGAGAAAAGAGTAGAGAGGTCCTAAGCAAAATACTAAAACTGGTAGAGTTTTTAGTTAAATCTAGAACAGAAGCATCTCTTAAAAAAGGGATGCTTAGTAGGGCATATAAAATATTGCACAATGACTGTAGGAATTGGTCAGAGGAGGTTAGAAAAGATTGGGAAGAGAGAGTGGATGCACAATTCAGAAAGAAACAATGAGAGGATATATAATGGCTCCTAATTATGCAACAAAGTCTAGAAGATTTAGGATATTTGTTTGGAAATGGTTGCATATGTTTTTTACACCCCAAGCATCCTCCACAGAATTTTTCCTTTGGTAGAGTGCAAATGTTGAAAGTGTGATGGGGAAGGAGGAGGTAATTGGGAATATGGAAGTGTAATGAGTTTACAGACTTAAAAATTCCCTGCAGACTGTTCTGTCAGAAATAGTGGGTGAGCAAATTGGTGTAACTAAGTAAATGATTGATGAATGTGGTACAGAATCAGAATTGCCTAGAGCACAGTAAGGGCTTGACGAGTTTAATTCTGATGGCTGCCAAAAAAACAGTTACAAGAAAGTAGAAGTCAATGTCTAAATTAACTGTACTAATAGTAGTGAATATAGTAACAGGCTTGAAAAAATGGAAGTAGGATCTTTAGCAGAGATCGTAGGAGCAAATTACTTAGAAAAACAGTGGGAATTGTGAAAATAGTGCATGCATAATAATGTTTTGGAGGCGGAATGAAGGGAAGGCAGGAATTGAATGAGTCTATGTAATGTTTGACTGAACATGACTTTGCAGATTATAAGTGATGTGTAACGTTAGCAACTGAAAATGTCAATATGGTTTGTTTTTATTTATATACATTTATGATTGTCTGTGCCATAAGTGATAATTCAATAAAAATGTTTCTTGTCAAGAAGTCTTTCTTGGAGTGGCCTGCAGTTCCTTTACCTTATCCCCAGAACTGCAAAAATCAGAATACAGGAAGAAAGATAGGGAGGCATGAGCCTCTCCCAGATTTCCTTAAAGATGTCATTGTCATAGCTCTTCTCCAGCTAAGGTGGCTATCATTTATAAACCCCCTATAATGTGAAGTCATATCCTGACTAAGCATCCCATGACAAATTTCTGCATGGTCTTTCCAGTCCAGCACAGGTTCCTAAAACTACACTTTTACCACTTGATAAGGAGTTCAAAGTCTTTGAGTGAAGTGGACATCAAGGTCTTTGAGTGAAGTGGGCATAAGATTTTCTCCTCTAAGTTTAGGAATCATCTTAATTAATGAATGAATTAATTAATTAATTAACGAATAGTATCTCTTGGTAAAGAGTGACTTGGTAGTTAAAATCCAGTTTTAATAGAAGTTGTGGGAGTAAAAGCTTTACACGTGTCACTGAACAGAATTGAGTGAAAAACTCATTTGATTGAAAATTCATTTGACTGAATCACAATTGATAAAAAAAAAAAAAAAAAACATTCTAAATTAAAAATATGCAGTGGACCCCCCACCCCTTACATCCCTTGAATTATATTTACTAATTCCACAGTTCCATAGTTGCACAACCATGGAGAAGAGTTGAAACACAACACGCAGTGAATCACTGCTAATGCACAAACACAAATATCTACAAACTGGTTGTATAACATGATGGTGGGCCTTACCAATTCACATGTACTCTTCCAGACTCACTTCCCTAATAACTCCTGTGATCACAAATGACATCCTAACATACTGTTTATAGATTTCTGCAATTTTGTCAAAATTCATTTGACTGAATCACAATTGATAAAAAAAAAAAAAAAAAAAAAGCATTCTAAATTAAAAATATGCAGTGGACCCCCCACCCCTTACATCCCTTGAATTATATTTACTAATTCCACAGTTCCATAGTTGCACAACCATGGAGAAGAGTTGAAACACAACACACAGTGAATCACTGCTAATGCACAAACACAAATATCTACAAACTGGTTGTATAACATGATGGTGGGCCTTACCAATTCACATGTACTCTTCCAGACTCACTTCCCTAATAACTCCTGTGATCACAAATGACATCCTAACATACTGTTTATAGATTTCTGCAATTTTGTATTAATTGTAATTCATTAAAATGTGCTTTGTCATAAGATTTTTCGGTCAAATGAGCGTTCAGTCTTATATATATATATATATATATATATATATATATATGTGTGTGTGTGTGTGTGTGTGGCCACAGAAATACCTCACTAAAAGAATCACAGGCCTAAAGCAGATGCCATATGCTGACCCTCTAAAAAAAACTCCAGCTATACTCTGTGGCATATCGTCTACTCAAGAGGCAATCTCTGCTTAACATACAAGGCCATGTCAAACCCTGAGCTGCTGGACATGCTCCACTTAAACAAATCCCAATCCCTCAGAGCCACACGCTCCAGGGATCTAAATCTTATCATCACAATGAATAAAACATGCTGGAGGGATAGGTTCCTGACCCAGAGACTCCCCATACTCTGGAATAGACTGCCCATACATGTCAAGCAGAGCACCTCATTGGCCCTCTTCAAAAGGAACCTTGATGATTGAATGGGAGATAGGAAATTCGCCCAGGGGATCATGTCAGTCGCCCTGCTAAACAGGGGCCCAGAGAAGTAAATATTGTGGGAAAAAATTTCCAGGGAATTGTTATGGCTAGGCTTGCATAGGCCTTAGGGCCGATAGCTTAGTACCAACCTATGAACCTATATGCATGCTTGCATACGTATGTATATATAGGAGTGTGTGTATGTATAAATATACATGTATGTATATGTGTGTGTATGTATCTATAAATATACATATAAGGCCTGGAATAGCTGCAGAAAAACAGACCAAGTATAGCAAATGTACCTGACAAAATTTCCTTTCTTTGCGCTTGTATCCAAATGATGTAAACCTTATATCCAAACACCAGCGACTCTGTATTGCTTTGAAGTAGAAAATATTTATTAAGCGGTACCAACTTCAATATTTTTGGTTAATTAAAACAACACAAGTAAAACGCTTTTCCTTTCCAAAGGTTTGAAAACTTTTTCAAATGGTTTGTACTCCACCCCTTTCCTCCTATTTATAGTGATCATGACATCACTTCTCCTTAAAGGTATAAGCCACCTTAAATACAATGTACTTCTACAATGTCAAAATTATTCTTTGTTATGCAGCATGGTCAAGTAAAAATAAGTAAAATAAAATAAAACTTTTTCTATCCATCTTTAAATCATCGTTCATAAAACACTTTTTAAACAAATAAAAACTTTGTTTTACAGTCTCAAAGCTTAATACAGTGTATGTGTTCTATAATATTAGTGTGCTGTACGCTAGTTGTATTTATACTAGCACATGCCTATTAGAACACTAATATAAAGCAATCCAAGTAAATTTACATTTCTTATTTAAGAATCTTTGTATATTCCTGTCCTGTTATGTTCAAGGCATTGCAACATACATAATCTTTCTATTAGAATTGTTTTATATATTTTTACCACCCTGATTAGTTACTAAAACAGCTATGTGTAGACTTCATTTTAATGTTATAAATGCTACAACCATGCAATAACAGGAGTGTGCAAGTCTATGTTTTTGTTGTTCTTCGTGCCAACTTTGTTATACATTGGTTAATTACATCTCATCTACGAATGTCAAAGTTATGGAAGTCAGAACCTATTTGAGACAATGTCTATAAGAAAACTCTTGTAATATAAATAAGTACAATAAATATTAACTATATTGTATATGATCTAAGATAGTCTCATAAGCAACTATACACACATAAATACACCTATTTGTTGATAGAGGACTTTATACATCAATTGGAAGCACGTAACTGCCCAACAAAAAGTATAGTCGCTTTCTGACTTCATCATACAAGATAACATTATAACATCATTCAATAATGGGTATACCTACCCTCAATTCTCAAATCTCAAGGTTATGTACTAAAAATAATACTACACTAGACTTGAGCTATTAACAAACGTAAAGTCTGTATAAATAATGAAATTAGTGACTTCTATCTAAGTTCTTAAGTCTAAGAATACAGAGTATCGAGGACATTTCATTGATACCTGGATAGGTACATGCATGAGTGGAAAGTTGCCACATTAGTTCTAACCTTTCTAACAAGAGGCTAGCAGGTCCACCTCTTTCCTCCATTTTTATTTGGTCAATGACCCGAAACTTAAAGTGGTATCCTACATATTCCGTAGTATGTCTCGCCAAAGCATTGTCAAGTTTACCATTTTTTATACTATATAGGTGTTCATACATTCTTTCTCTGAGTGTACGTATAGTTTTTCCTATATAGAAAGCTTGACACTGTTGGCATGTAGCAAGGTAAACTATCAGTTTAGACTGGCAATTATACTTACTTCTAGTATTGTATTTTCTATCACAAATAGTGAATGTCTTTCCCGTGTCTGTGTCTGCAAAAGTTACACATTAAACACTGTGACATACCTGGATTTTTTACTACTATGTTAACTTGGTGTTCCAGGATTGCTTTCATATTCCTACCTTTTTTAAAAATCAATTTAGGAAGTTCTAAAAGTCTTTTCCTCACATTTGGATCATTTTCCAATATTTCCCAGTTCTTGTATATGACTTGCCTAAGATCTTCTGCATTTATACTATATCGAGTAATAAAGTTGTAGCTAATATAAGTTGGTTCTTTTTGTATATTGCTGTCTGTCAAGGCTTCAAAATTTCTCTCAACCTCCCTATTACTATTACCCAGGATTGGTTTATATGTTCCTCTCCTTCTCTTAATGGTTATTTCGTTGGGCAGGTCATTGACCAACTCCAATGGGCATTCCCTATTCTGGAACATCCTCCTTAAATTCTGACATTCTGTTATAAATTGAAAAAAAGAATTAGAATACAATAAGTCTATGTTTTTGAATAGGGGATACCCTTTTACAGTATTAGAAGATGTTACAGAATATGTTAGTAGCAAATGGGGCAAAAAATACCCACCTTTGCTGGGAAGAGAGCTAGTACATGCAAATGATAGTTTGAACATTTTAGATGTGATGAGTAACAACAGGGTATGTGTTTTAGTATACTCACCACATGTTCAGTACATCAAAAACATCATTAATGGTCATTGGAATATGTTGTTAGCAGATGAGGAAGTGGAAAAAATATTAGGAAAACACCCTAGTTTTGTTAACAAAATAGGTATGAACATAGAAACAATTGGAGTTGATGACTAAGACCAATACAAGGACAAATAGACTAAAAACCACAAAGAAGTGTGGGTCATGTAAACAATGTCACGCTATTTTAGAAAACAGATGGATGCAAGTTGGATTATGTGAATAGGACGTATATCAAATTTAGAGCTGGGAATTGTAATAGTAAGAATGTTATTTATATAGCCAAATGTATGGTATGCTCCGCATTCTATATAGGAAAAACTGAAAGACATTTTAAGCAACAAATTTATGACCATTTTTATAGTATCAAGGTCAAAGATAAGAATAATGCCTTATATCGTCATATATATGAATGCGGAGACGCACATCATTTCAAGTTTGCTATTATAGATCAAGTAGACATTTCACCACGTGGGGGCAATTGGAAAGCACTGCTAGGTAAGAGGGAGAGTATATGGCAAATTTTAACAGATGCCACGAGAAAACCAGGCATTAATGATTGTTACCATTAAGCCATTTCTGCAATTGTTATAATGTTTATAAATATTACAATACAGCTTAAATATTATTATTTGATAAAATGTATGCTACGTTGTTTATATCTATTGGAATATATTTTGAAGTAGATACTGAAATATACATCAAAGGAGTTTTATGAAGTAATTTACAACCATTACATATTTATTCTTATATTTATATGTACTTACAGGCGGTTTTAATGGATCTATTTAATAGATTTATTTTTTAGTATTTATTATTCATTTTTATTTATTCTTTCGAATTTTTTGTATATGTATAATTTGAACAATTTGAACTATTGACGTTTTTGAGTTCTTTGTAAACAACTGTAGTGAAAAGTCATGCTATGATACATGTATGGACAAAGCGATGTACTGTCATTTTAAATGCTGATTATTTCGTATTTGGTGCCAAAAAGTTTATAAATTAGGGTTTGAATTTTGTATTAACTTGTTCTGATGAAGTCTGCATAATCAGATGAAAGTGCTTAACCGTTGTTTTTACACTATTTTAATAGTAGTTATTCGATAAATAGTTTTTGTGCCTGTTCGAGTCGTGTTGCACCTGTGCTGCTATTTTACATTACAAAGACGTTTTCGTCTTAAGGATTGTGGTTATGGTGTTGTCCTAAAGTGAAGTGAAGATTTCCTTTCCATTCTTTATTTCACTGAGCACATCTGGTACGGCAGATTCCAGCGAGCAACTCAGAGATCATTACACTGCTGTAGCAAAGATGTCTTGATTGTGTTGATAGACATGATGGGCAACATTTGACATAATACACACAGGAGGTGCCTTTTGGTCATTCAAGATGAGCTTTTCTTCCATCACAAAGTGCTGCATTTGATCTTTACTCTGTATCAACAGTGTTTACCAATGTGCTTGTTGTGGTGACAAGATTTTGCAGGAGAAGGAAACTTTATTCCCTTTCCTGAATGAATGAATGAATGACACCTACTCACTGGTAGCATCCTTGGTTTACTTGCTTCAATGGTGGCTGGCCCAGTGGATCTTCATAAACTAGAAGTCCTGTCCTGTCTCAGCACAGTGAAAAAAACTGCCTTCTATTCCCTTTCCTGAATGAATGAATGACGCCTACTCACTGGTAGCATCCTTGGTTTACTTGCTTCATTGGTGGCTGGCCTAGTGGATCTTCATAAACTAGAAGTCCTGTCCTGTCCTGTCTCAGCACAGTGAAAAAAACTGCCTTCATTGGAACAGAGTTAGACGCTCTTTAGTTTTAATCACTGCTCTGTGCTCCCACAGAAACCACCTCTTTGGAAAGAAGGTCCAAGCTCAAACTCTCCAGCACTTCTTGGGTCTTATGACAGCCACGGTCTTCATGCTTGAGGATGTGAATGCAGTCCTGGGCTGTGAGGTGTTAGTGG
The DNA here is from genome assembly GCF_019279795.1 of Protopterus annectens. NCBI lineage: Eukaryota > Metazoa > Chordata > Ceratodontiformes > Protopteridae > Protopterus > Protopterus annectens. Next base: position 355,282,967 of record NC_056727.1, on the reverse strand, counting down.
CTACCTAGACATAGTGGACCTCTTGTTGGTGTCAGACCTTTATCATCACCTCTTCTCACCATTCACATTGTGGTCATTTTCTACCTGGTGCAAAATGTCTTAGGTGTTAGTGATGAACACACTGCTAGTGGGTTGGTTGTGTAGGCTTCTACCTTTGTTTTGTACTATGAACTCCCAAGAACAGGGGCTTTACATTAACACGTTGAAGCTACTCAGTGTTCCTTGTCCTAAAAAACTACAGTGGAAGTTGAAACCTTTCCTGCTTCAAACAACTAGCTCATGGTATACAGAAGTAGTGCGAGTCAGATAGTGGGCCATAGACAGTGACATCACTGATTGGTGCCATGAGCTGATAGCAAGCAAAGGAAAACTTAATTAAAATGTTACATGTATATTTTTTCATTTTCTATTGCTACTGCTTTTAGTTTGCCAAATGTCTGTGGGGACCTTCTCTTGTAAGTGTAAAAGTGGATGAAAGTAAGGGGAGTCCATGAATTTGTTTGAAGATGTAACCTGCTGTATCTCCTCTGGTAGAAGGTCATGGAATGTAATCACAGTCCACTTCAAAGATTTAGCTGACTATAACTGTGAAGAGAAAGAAAACACTAAAATGCAAACAGTTAAGCGATGTATGCTGACATCCTGTGTATTGGTGCTGTGTTGCCACTGAACTGGTAAAATTAAGGCCTTGTTGTTTACAGATGACAAAATTGGTTTAGTTACTTTTGTTGTAGAAAAGCAAAGTAACTAAGATAAAGCTGACTTGATGCTTTCTACTAGAGAAAATTATTTAATGGATTGTAAATGTTGGACTTAAAATGTGTATAAATATGTGAGCCTCAACTTTGTTCTATTTTGTCCTTTCTTGGAAGATCTTAAAGTAACCACTTTCCTGTAAGTTTGCTATGTACAGTGGATATAAAAAGTGTACACACCCCTGTTAAAATGCCTGTTTTTCATGATGTAAAAAAATGAGACCACAATAAATCATTTCAGAGCTTTTCCCACCTTTAATGTGAGCTATAACCTGTACAATTCAGTTGAAAAGCAAACAAATCTGTTAGGGGAAAAAATATACAAAGTAAAGTATAATAAGCTAGTTGCATAAGTGTGCACACCCTTAAACTAATACTTTATTGAAGCACCTATTGATTTAATTACAACATTCAGTCGTCTTGGGTAAGAGTCTATCAGCATGGCATGCAAGGGCATCTCTTGTGCACAACCCTCTTCAGGTCATCCCACAGGTTTTCGATTGGATTTAGGTCTGGGCTCTGGTTGTGCCATTCCAAAACTTTAATTTTCTTCTGGTGAAGCCATTCTTTTGTTGATTTGGATGTATGCTTGGGGTCATTTTGTGTTGAAAGGTGAAATTCCTCTTCATCTTTCTAGCAGATGCCTGAAGGTTTTGGGCCAGAAGTGACTCTTATTTGGAACTGTTCATAATTCCCTGCACCTTGACTTAAGCCCCAGTTCCAGCTGAAGAAAAGCAACCCCAAAGCATGATACTGCCACCGCCATGCTTCATGGGGATGGTGTTCTTTTGGCGATGCAAAGTGTTGTTTTTGCGCCAAACGTACCTTTTGGAATTGTGGCCAAAACGTTCAACCTTGGTCTCATCAGACCATAACACATTTTCCCACATGCTTTTGGGAGACTTGATGTATTGTTTTGTAAATTTTAGCCAGGCCTGGATATTTTTCAGTGTAAGAAAAGGCTTCCGTCTTGCAACCCTACCCCATAGTCCAGACATATGGAGAATACAGGAGATTATTGTCGCATGTAGTACACAACCAGTACTTGCTAGAAATTCCTGCAACTTCTTCAGTGTTTCTGTAGGTCTCTTGGCAGCCTCCCTATCCAGTTTTCGTCTGATCTTTTCATCAGTTTTGGAGGGACGTCCAGTTCTTTGCAACATCACTGTTGCCTCATATTTTCTCCACTTTTTGATGACTGTCCTCACTGTGTTCCGTGGTATATCCAATGCTGTGGAAATTTTTTTGTACCCTTCTCCTGCCTGCAGGTAGCCCTCAGCCGGCCTGAATGCCAGTGTCTTCGGATTTCTGCATCAGATGCTGTCGCTTCTTCTATGACGTCAGGTCATTAGGGATATACAACATGCAGCCAAAGCCATTACATCGGTCTTTCTTGCCGTGCGGTGCCCGAAGCAGTTTGCAAGTGCCAGTCGTCCGACTCCTGAAATTTTCGTTTTCGAGTTTCAGACCCAAAGTCTTCAAAAAAAGAAAAGTACCCCATTGGGGATCCTTTTTTCTTGCTCTAACCGATGTCAGAAAAAATAACAATTGTCTTGCCTGTGGAAAGCAAATACCTCAGAGATTTTCATTCTTACTGTGTCACCTGTTTAGGCCCAGACCACGACGTCCCTCACTATCGGTTTTACGCCTTGTTCAACACCCAAACTATTCGTCATCGGGCTATTTTTGTAGCTAAATACTTTCGTTCTCGATCTCCGTACTCTGAAATGGCTTCGTTAAGCCATCCGACTACTGATCGTCTGAAAAAACGTAAGGATAAAGACAAAGACATACCGCATAGGTCCAAAACTGCAAGCGATGCTTCCATTAAGCTAGTCACCAGTCTGTCGGTACTCAGTGAGGTGCTTTCACTGCCTCTGATACCCGCTACTACAGATTCTCAGGCCTCTACTGAGACCCATTCGGAGTCTGGTATGCTGCGAGATGCTTCTTCAACTATGGAACCTGCAGATGTCTCTACCTTGGATGGGTCTGGAGCCGCTGTGCAGGCACCGGCTTCTGAGGGTATATTCAGGCATACAGACTTTCATATTAAACCGACAGCATCATTTCCAACTAGAAGTACCGAATTCCTCGGGACTAAAACTCGCACTGCTCCTAGAAAACAGACGACCAAACCGATGACTTAGGCCCATTTGCCTCAAAAACAAATGCTTAAAATGGCTGGAGATCTATTAGGGGAAGCCAGCCTTCCCCCTCTGAGACCTAGAACCGATTTTCTTTCTGATTCTTCTGAACAGGAATCTGATATCTCTGCTCCTTCTGATTACCTGGATTTGCCTTTCTCTACTTATGAGGATTCTGATGCAGATGATTCCATTCCCTCTGCTTCTCCTCCAGAAGATTTTTATTTTGGTGAAACTTAGCATACCCTTAGGGAGCATTTCCACTAGGAAAGCCAGGACTATTCTGAGTCCAAAAAGAGACTTGGGGAATTCTTACTCCTGCCTCAACACAGGCCTCTAGTTATCCCTCCTGTTCTGGCTGTTGTAGATGTTTTCTTGGAATCTAGTCTTACCCCAGACACTTTACCTCCAGCTCCCAGAAAACCTGACACATACTGCAGAGTACCTGACTCTCACAAGTTCCTCTTTAAGAATCCTACTGCGGATCCAGAGACAATTTCCCAAGGACCTAAAGGCATTAAGGCTACTGCTGCCAAAAACCCTACCCCTTCTGATAGAGATTCTAGAGCGTTAGACAGATTGGGTAAGAAGGTTTACACTTCTACTTTGGCCATTAGTTTGCATGTTTCATATGCTAAAGTATCAACAGCTTATTATGGGACTACTTAAACAGAAAATTATGTTGATTCCTGAATATGCTGAACACAAAGACTTGCAAGATTTAATGCATTCTGCAGAACAAGTTGGTAAACATACTTTGCAATGTGGTTTTGATGCTTTAGAAGCATCTTGCAGGGCTGCTGTCACTGGGTCTGTACTTAGAAGGCATGCTTGGCTTAAGGAACAAAACCTACCAGATCATGTTAAAGCTAAATTACTGGATGCACCCTTAAACCAAGACCACCTTTTTGGCAACAAAGCAGAGGAAGTCCTCAAAAAGATGGAGGAAAAAGCTAAATCTATGCAAACTGTTAAAGATTTCCTACAAGTACAGCCTCCCAGATTCAGTAGGCATTGGCCTTCAAAGAACTGGTCCATTCCAGTCCCTTCCAGGCCTTCTCAGTCCAAACCTAGGAACAGCAGACCACCAAGACGTCAGTCTCCGGCTACGCACAAATCTAAGCAGTGGGGGGCTCCCACTTCCAAAGCAGGGAGTAGTAAGCCACACCAATACGGAAAAATGGCATAATGACTTAACCTTAACCATTCCAAGCCCTGCTCAACTACTTGCTTCCTTAGGAGGAAAGCTCGCCCTGCATGCAAAAAACTGGGAACTCATTACCCAGGACAAATTGGTTTTAAACATAGTTTCCGGAGGATACATATTCCACTACCACACACTACCAACCCCAAATGGTTGGCCAGACCTCCCCCCAAATCAGTGGGCGGAGGCCCAACAGCAGGTTCTCTCCCTTCTCAGCATCAGGGCTATTCAGCCTGTCCCAGCAGAACTAAGGAGACATAGTTTTTATTCGACTGTTTCTGGTACCCAGAAAAGAAAACTCCTGGTGTCCTATCCTGGACCTCTCTGTTCTCTACACCTTTTTGGTGGTTCCAAAATTCAAAATGCTGACTCTTCAACAGCTTCTTCCTATGCTAGCCAAGGATGCCTGGCTGGCAACACTAGACTTAAAGGAGGCTTACCTGCACATCCCAATAAGAGAATCCTGCAGACAATACCTACGTTTCAGGGCGGGCTCCATGCACTTTCAGGTCTCTGCACTTCCCTTTGGCTTATCTACTGCACCCAGGGTGTTCACAAAGTGTCTAGCTCCAGCCATTGCAATTTGCAGGCAGAGAAATATTCAAATTTACCCTTCCCTGGACGATTGTCTGATTCAGGCAGAAAGCCAGGATTTGCTATTACAGCACCTGGCATTTGTAAAGAAACTTCTATCCTCACTGGGGTACACCATCAACGAAAAGAAATCTCACCTAGTACCCTGCCAACAGATTGCATTCCTGAGAGCAAGCTTGAACACAACTTCCCAGGTGGCATTCCTCACTCCGGAGAAACAAGTTTATTTGACAACCTATTTCAAACTATTGGCCACAAAAACCCAGCTATCTGCAAGGAAATTACTGCAAGCCCGGGGGTTCATGGCCTCTTGCATTCTGCTAATTCCATATGCAAGACTGCATATGAGGAAAGTCCAATGGTATCTAAAAAGTTTATGGTGTCAACACTCTCAGGACCTGGAAACAATGATTCCTATCATTCCTTGTCTAAGGACAGTTCTTTTGGTGGGCAGAGGCCTGCTACCACAACAAGGGATTCTCTTTCACTCTACCCCCTACCGCCCAAACCCTAACAACAGATGCATCAGAGTATGCATGGGGGGCTCACATGGCAGGGCAGTGCATTCAGGGCAAATGGAACCCGAGACAGATGCACCTGCATATCAACCAAAAAGAGATGTTAGCTGTACAGAATACTCTGACAGCCTTCAAAGACCTTATTCTCCCAGGACAACTATTGGTAAAGACAGCCATAAACAAGCAGGGGGGGAACCCACTCCTACCCTCTCTGCAGACTAGCCATGGCTTTGTGGAGCACAGCCTTGAGCTACCAAGTGTACCTACATGCTCAGTTCCTGCCAGGCAAACTAAATTCACTGGCAGACGACTTAAGCAGAAATCTCATGGACCCACACGAATGGAAACTAGAACTCAAAATATTCAAGCTCTTGAGAAACAAATGGGAGACCCCAGAGGTAGACCTGTTTGCCTCCTCTCAGAACTACCAACTGAACAAATACTGCACCAGAACTACCCACAGTCAAGCTTGGAAAGTGGATGCCCTGTCCTTTACCTGGGAAAGCCTCTCGGTTTATGCCTTTCCCCCTCTGCCTCTCCTCTCAAAGGTTCTACTAAAGATCAAACAGGACAAGCCAAGAACAATACTGATTGCACCAGGCCGGCCACTCCAGCACTGGTACCCCCTCTTGCGCACTCTGACACTGCTACAACAATGGCACCTGCCTCAGACCCTTTCCCTGCTGTCCCAGCAGGCGGGCCAGATTCTGCACCCTCAGCTTCAAACCCTGAACCTCGCAGCCTGGCTAATTCCATGAGCTCTCCTCTAGCATCCCTCAGTTAGCAGGTGCTGGATGTCATTCTGGAGGCAAGGAGGCCTAGTACTAGAAAATCCTATGCTGAAAAGTGGAAAAGATACTGTTCCTGGAGCCAGGCTCAGGGGATGGACACAACGGTGCCCAGCTTACCTCATATTCTAGAGTACTTAACAGAAATGCTCCACAAGGGCCTATCCTTCTCGTCAATTAAAGTTCATGCCTCTGCCATTTCAGCACATTATAATACTGAGCCACCCCTCTTCTCTCACCCCTTGCTAAAACAATTCCTTAGAGGGGCCAAAATGTAAGACCCCCAGGAGAGCTCCCACTCCAGCCAGGGACCTTAACTTTGTATTGGAAAAGTTCACCCCCCCCCCCCTTTGAGCCAGCTGCAACAGCAGAGTTGAAATTCCTTTCTTGGAAAATAGCCTTACTTCTAGCCATCACTTCAGCAAGAAGAGTCTCGGAATTACAGGCCCTTATGACAGTGGAACCCTTTATTATCTTCCATATGGACAGGCTTTCCCTCAGGACTAATCCTTCCTTTATGCCCAAGGTGGTGTGTAGTGTGGCCCTAAACCAGTCAATTCATTTGCCTACTTTTTTCCCTAAGCCGCAAAACAAAGGGTAAAGGATACTGCACTCTGGACGTGCACAGACATCTTAGATTCTATTTGGGCAAAACTAAACCTCTCAAAATCTGACCAGCTGCTAGTTGGCTTTGCTGCAGGGGCAGAGGGTCAGGTCATTTCAAAGCAAACCATTTCCAAATGGATAGCCCATTGCATTCATTTTTGCTACAAGCACCATGGAAAACCAACCCCACAGGGGATAAGATCACATTCTGCCAGGGCTGCATTTACCTCTACGGCGTTTCTCAGTGGAGTCCCTACCAGGGACATCCTGGAAGCTGCTACCTGGGGGCTCTGTACATACCTTCATCAAGCATTACCACCTGCCTATCTTTTCCAAATACAGAGCTGATTTGCCACAGCAGTCTTGCAGAGCTTAATATATGGCCCTAATGCTCTTTAACTACCTCCTCCCTTCCTTAGCTTTGGGAATCAACCAAAATGTGATGACTGCAACAGTGAAACATGAAGAACATAGTACAGTTGTGTACACTTACCCATAAATGTAGATATTCAAGTGTATTAACTATTGCAGTCCTGGTTACCCTCCCTCCAGCCCCCTGACCTCCCTTGGCTCTACCTTTCCTTCTTGTCTGGCATATATTACATCATGTGTATTTGCTTTTTGCTGGGGGGTGTACCGTACCATATAATTGCTTCCTATTGTAGGGGCACCTGACATCGGGGCAAGAAACTGATGTAATGGCGTTGGCTGCATGTTTTATACCCCTGACGACCTGATGTCATGGAAGAAGCGATAGCATCCAACGCAGAAATCCAAAGACTCTGGTATTCAGGTCGGCTGAGGGCTACCTGCAGGCAGATAACACAAATGTGATGACTGCAACAGTGAATACACTGTCTAATCTACATTTATGGTAAGTGTACACAACTGTACTTTTTGTATTTCGTATATTTTTCCCCTAACAATTTTGTTTTTCAATTGAATTGCACAGGTTATAGGTCACATTAAAGGTGGGAAAAGTTTTGAAATGATTCATTGTGGTCTCATTTTTTTAAATCACAAAAATCTGGCATTTAAACAGGTGTATGTACACTTTTTATATCCACTGTATAATGTCTGTCTGTTGTCTTTTAGGGACATATAAGAGTAAGGTTCAGTACTGTTGAGCTAGAGAAGGTTAGATATATGTATCTAGCTTAGTTAGAGGTTTTCTTTAAATACTCCTGTGCGTTTAATTGGATGTTATTTTATTTTTTTTATGTGCACTTTCTGATTAATTTATATATAGACTATAACATTACTTTTGTCTTATGTTTATTCAGTTTAATGTCTTCCAGTTGCATTTTATTATGTATGTATCATTGCTATTTCCTACTGGAAAGTAGCGCTATCGTTTACCACTTTTAAGCTAACAAGCTGTGGTGGTTCTGGTCTCCACATAGCCAAATAATTTAAGCATACTTCTAGTGAAAATATTAATGTGCATGACTTCATTTTGGCTTAATAGCAGCAGAAGACCTGAGATCTATGGCCATTTGAGGGTATTGGCGGTACTGCCATGCCAGGAAGAGAGTTGTTGGGAACTGGAGAATTCAGACGGCCTTCTTTAGGGAATCTGTACTCGTTTGTCTGTGTCTGTCTGTGTGCATGCACACACATGTCTGTTCGCCTGTCTGTGTGTGCGCGCGTCTGTGTGTGTGTTTCAAAATAAATTGCCTGAAAGATAGTTACTATAGTAAGGGGCTTAGGAAGACATTGTGACTTAGAAAGAGGTCAGAAAGGGGCCTGGGATTCTAGGTTAGAGACTCTACTCTGAGGATGGGCTAGTGTGCAGTATAATCTGAGGGTAGATTTTGAAAGCTCATACCCAGTATGGCAGTTGCTTATTGCCTTTATGCTCTTGCTTTTGGACCAAATTACATTTTGTGACTCGATTTTTGTATCCGACTTGTGCACACTTTATTTTATCCTGCTGCATACCAGTGGGGTGACTTAAGAGAACATCCAGCAGGTGCTTTGTAGGACCCTTTCTTTATACTCTGTCCCTGATTGCTACCATTCATCACATATTTGTTTACCACTGATGGGATTTAATCCCCATGTCAACTGACCATCACATCTTGGTTGCAGTGAACGTTTTCATCACAGGCTGATGTTCACATCCGGGGGATGTGAACATAGGCATAAACTACCTTAGATGCAGCACCATCTTTCTTCTGTAGCTGAAGATAAAGAGACTCCTTGTCTTGTTATGGTTATGTAGGAGTGGTTTACTCCAGGGGGCAGAGCTGTTCTCCACACAGGAAAACACATCTGTCCCATTTTATGTTGAGTTCAGCAAGAATGAAATTGCTTCTTCCATGGTAGGGAATATTCTTTTGTGCCTTTCCCTTTGTTTGCATGCTTCATCTCAAAATTCTTTTTCATAGGTTCATAGGTTGATACTAGGCTATCTGCCCTAGGGAATTTATAAGCCTAGCCAGAGTGTGTTTGGCTTTCGCCATCCCTTTTAAATGAATTTTGCTCTGTTTTATTATTATGTTTTATTTTATTATGAATATTATTTTCATTGCCCTGTGGTTGCAAAGAAGGGCATGAATATGTAGACTTCCAAGATGACTGGACACTGAGTCTTCTTTCTGCTTTTCCCGATTAGGGGTTGCCACAGCAGATCACCTGTCCGCTCATGATAACAAGCTGATAAGAATTCTTCTAGTACGAAAGCTGAGAAATTGCTTAAGAAGGCAGTTAACTTATCATTCTAGGTAAAATTCAGTTTTTGGCTGGTAAGTGAATTGTCAGCATGCCAGCAAAGACATTTAGAGAAAGTTAATTAAAAATCAGCAAGAAAAGAAAAAGCTCTGGCTGGAGAGAACCATGCAGCTGTTCAGCAAAAAACAGTAGGTTCAAGTTTATCAGGAGATTGTTTCCAGTACATTACAGGAAAAAACAAAACCGATGCACTCAGAACTGTCTTAAATAAGTGAGGCACTGTAGGAATATATACATGATAAATTACCTGAAAAGAAAAAAAAAATAAAGCTTTTAAGTAGCTATTCAGATGAGCTGAACTGCAGAAATAACATTTTGAAATGAAAGAAACAGTTGAACATGAGGCTTTCTAGAAAAGTGATTCAAAAAATATAGAAGACAAGGCACACCAGAAAAAAAATGGTATTTTGTTGCTGTGCCTGAAAAACTTGGAAGTAGTCGACTGTATTTATTTTGTAAAGGTATATAACAACTGGACTGGTGTACCACATCAGACTTCGTTAGCTGAGAGGGCACATTATGCGTTTACTGCAAATCTGGCCATCGGAAAACAGCTGAGACCAGTATTAGTAAAGAAGCAATCATGCTAGCAAAGAGTGCTGCCCCTGACAAAGCTGTGGCATTATAGAAAACTACACCGGAGTGTTTGTGGAAAATGGCTATTCATTGAGCAAGAGACAGAAGAGAAGCAAGTTTATCCCAGCAATAAGGTGATGTCAAGTGCCAGGAATTAGATTAAAATTTGCCCTCAGAATATTTTTCTTGTGGAATCGAAAGACATTTTTTATGCAGGACAGGTGAAGGAGGAAATAAAGTTCAGGCAACAGGGTGAGCCAAAAGGCTGAAGGTTACTGTGCTTCTTAATCTTTTGACAATAAGAACGCCCCCACAGAGAGACTTTGTTTCCAAAGGAAAATGTTTGAACAGTAGAAAAAAGCCCAGGAACTGACTAGAAAAATCAGGAGTACCTTGAGCTTAAACCAGAGACTGGTGTTGGGAGGTGAAGATGATCAGGAAGAAGAATGTCAACAATGTGGAATTAGTGAATAAACGGAATTGTAAAGTATCAGTAACGTTTAGATGTGTGAACTGTTTTAGTTTTCATCTGCTTCTTAAAAAAATGTTGACTGTTTTACACTGTTGAGAAAACTGTAATGCATAAACCCTGTTTCATGTCAGTAAATATTTTGAAGGACACTGAGTTGAAATGTAAGTGAATAGTTTTATTCTTATTGGTTTAAAAATTTCCTGATATAAATAGCATTATGTAAAGTGGTTATGTATTGTATGCAATCAGAGGCATTTAAATGTGAGATGGAGTTTTCTCAGTGACAGTTGTATGTGCTAGTGATATTAAGGTAAGGAAGTATTATTTTTCTTAGTTGTAATGTAGCCAAACTTTGTATTGTAACAAGGTAAGAAAGGCAGGAAAGAAGCACGTTAACTTTAATGTAATGTGATCTTGGACCACTGGGGAATGTAAAAGTATATGGATCATAGGAATCTTAAGAAGGTCAAAGCTACTGATTCTTGCAAGCATTACACCTTCCTGTACCCACCGTAAACTGTTCCTTCCCTCTCGGGCAGTGCTAAGCCAGTCAAGCCCAAAGTGAATTTATAAAATAAGTGAGTTATCCAGATCTGATTTGGAGGAGGAGAGTGTTTCACACTGCTTTATCTGCAAGGGGAGTCTATGCCAGAGGTGGAGAAGTATTGAGTTAATCAGTCTTTCTCTCCACATTGTATAGATCTGTACAGGCATTTTTAGATCAGTTATTCTGGTGTAGTGAGACTGTTTGTAAATATACAAGAGGTCTGGATTCCTTCATTGTTCAGAAGGCAAGGCACAGGTCTCTCTGTCTCTGTATACGTATATACGATATTGATTTTATATGTAGTAGGTAAATGTTGATAATTTCCCTCGCTTTCATAGATGCGAATGTCTAGACTAAGGTTAGCTTAAGGTAGAGATATTTTTTCAAGCCAAAGGTGATTGAAAACCATACAGAATGAAAAGTAGTTTTTCATGCTTTTATAAAGCTGCTAGCTGTTTGTCCATTAGTACCTGCGTTTGTCTGGAGAGCAACTGCAAGCAGTTGATCATGACAGGTCTGAATAGCATCACATTTTCAAGGGATGTTGGCACGCAGCTCAGTGGTCAGTGTGTTCTGAATGAATTTTGTAAGGTACAATGTGATTAAATTTTAAATAGATATTAGCAAGACGTTCAGTGGAAGTTCAGTGAATGTATGTGAAAAGATACACAAGTAGCTTCCTTTCAGCAACTTTAGTACTTTAATGCAGTAAATATAACTGTGCACAATTTAGCGTATATAAGGGTGCGCCTTTTCTTAAGGCTAAAAGTTGATATTTAATGAAAGCATACAAGCCATTTTTTCACATATTGGAGGGAGTAGAGATAAGAATAGACACTGATCTGTGCAAGTGGCAGCATCAGTAGCGCAACAGGTAGCACACTTGCTTTTGCTGCAAAAGGTTGTGGGTTCTATTCCCATACCTGATTGCTGGCACTTCATTGCAGCATAAGAGGGATGCTGCACTCCTGAGTTTCTTGTCATTTGTGAAACGTTAAATTGAGGTCCCATCTGTCTGACTTGGTGGTAGCTCATGTGGATGTTAAAGATCCTGTGGCACCTATCGAAAAAATGTGGAGGAAGTTCTCCGGTGCCCTGGTCAAATTTCCCCTAGTAGTATAAATACTACCCTTGAAAAGAGGCCACTAGCTTAGTGGGACTAACCTGGCTAGCAAAGAATTAAAGTGGGGAACACTGTCTAAAGTAATTTTGAATGATTAACCTTAATGCCATTGTTTTGGGAACGTTGCTTTTATTTGGATAAGAAATTAGCCTCTTTGAAAAGTATATATATATGTATGTATATATATATATATATATATATATGTATGTATGTGTGTATATATATATATATATATATATATATATATATATATATATATATATATATATATATATATATATATATATATAGCGCTTGCTGGGAGTTAAAGGGGTATTTTTATTTTGAAAATCTATTTTTTTTTGTTTTCAGGTGTTTTTATTGAAGTGAAACATCTGTGAAAAGGTGATATAGGTTCAGACAGAGGTGAGAGAAAGGCAACTAAATACTAGATCAGCCTACCTGTCGTAAATGCATGCAACTACGCTGCCTGCAAGATGGAAACACATATTCAAAAAATTGCAATATGTAATGTGTGGGAGTAATAATTTTGTATCAGTATTAACTTAGAATATTAAATTGCCTTACAGGTATAGACAAATAGCAGGTGGTATTGAAGTATAGACCACAGTAGTGATGGGGGGTGGGCATTAGTGGTCAATTTATGGTAGTAAGGGGTTATTCATAGGAATAGAGGATTACATTGACGTGTGTTTGTCCCACCTAAAATTACTATTATGGAGCTTAGAAGAATTTTGGGAGAAATTACAAGCTGTCAGGAGAGAACGTTATTTATGGGTGGGGGCAGGAACCTGATTTGCTGTAGTGAGGATATATTCCTGAAGACAGCTATGTTAGTATGTGGTATTGAAGATATGAATTTGGTAGCATGAATGTAGAATTTACATATTATTCCTGAAGGTACAATAACTGGGATAAATTGTATAGAACTTGTAATGCACAGGCGCATGACTATTTAATTGAAAGCTTTGAGACCCATCCAGTTACTGTACAAGATCGTTCAATTAAAAACTAAGAGAATGCTGCAGGGTATTGATGGAAATATGAAGCACTACCATTTTCCTACTTATCTTTTAAAAAGAAGGAATTCTTTGAATAGGTAGGAGATCTGATTTGCGATCTATTAGGAAAGACCAAAATTACTGAGGAAGGACAGCTAAATGAGTAGGATGAAAAGAAAATAAAGTTTAATAACTTGATAGAATTAGGAATTATTTAGAGGGACTGGCAATGTAATGGAGAACATGAATCTAACAAGAGGAGGAGTAACTACAGCAAGCTGAAGGGGAAATTAGGGAGTACTTGGACAATATACATTATTTTAGAAAGGTTGCTGTTAAGCTACAGTTTTTTTTATGATAACTGTATAGTGCAAACACTTTTAGCACAACAGCTCAGGCAAGAGAAAATAGAAAAAGTTTTTACCAAGCTTAGGGAGCATGTGATAAGAAAGTGGTGAAATCCTATAAAGGTGTTGGAGAGAGTCCTGAAATTTTATTAACATTTTTACAAAGAGGAGGAATTAGGAAGTCAAGAAAAATGCACAAATTGAAATATTTATGGAAGACTTGGTTCTGCAGAGGTTAGTAAAGATGAGGCTAAACAGTTAATAGCCAGGATGGTAAGAGATTAAATAAAAATGGTGTTGTATAATGAAGCAGCAGGGAAGTCTCTAGTAACAGATAGAATTCTTGTAGAAATGTGGATGTTAACAAGGAAGGAAATTAAGATCTGGAAGGGTTAGTTCAGTATTATTTTAAAAGTGCTGGAGTACCAACACCTTAGAAAGCTGTGGTGGCTGTATTACCCAGAGGTTAAAGATTTCCCTTCATATTGACACATTTCAGTTTTAAACCATGATTATAAGTGTTTGTTTATATTACATAAGAGAAGGGCTTAAATGTTATTGATGTTAATGGGTATTGATCAATGAGGTTTTGTAGAGGCAAACATTTGACATTAGTAGAACTGTGATAATCCAGAGGGAAGCAGAGTGTAAGAAAATGCTGCTATTCATGGTGAGTTTTGATTCAGAGAATGGGAGACTGACTAGAGAAGTAGTAACATTTGCATTCCTTGATGGAATAGGAGGGTTAATAAGGAAGATGTATGTGGTGTTGGAGGCAAGAATTAATGTGGGAGGGTTCCTATCTGACAAGCTGTGTTTGAATACAAGAACAAGGCAATTATTGTTCCTCTTTATTTACTGTATATGTACAGGCATTACCAAACAGTAAGGAATGTACAGATTCATTACAGATTCATTGATATTGCTGGTAAGGTAGTCAAGAAAAGTTAGCTTTATTTGCAGATGGTATTAAATTGTACTTCATAAATCCAGAAAATGGCCTTTCAGTACTAAGGGATATTTTGAGACCATTGCAAGGCTACTGGGGATATAAAATCGACAAAACAAAAACCATAGGGGTAGACTCTTTTATTGAGTATGGATTGCCTCAACAATAACCATACATATTTGGCATCTAAAGTATGAAGAGACTAAAAAATACAAAAGTGGAGAAACTTGCAGCTCTTAGTTATGGATATGGATAGTAAGATATAAGCAGTGAAAGGTATTTTAGTATTTTTTTATTTTTATCCTTAACCAGAGGAGATGATGTGGCTGACAATGATGAGTTGAAGGAATTTATTTGGAAGGGAAAGAAGGCAAGACTCAACAGATTCTTCCCATAGGAAAAATTTGTTTAGGGCTATTCAAAATGTAGGCAGCTGAAAGAGTGCTGACAAGCCAGGAAAAAAATCATGAACGTCGCTCTTCTTTTAAACGTTTTTGCAGGGGGTAAGTCCCCTGGTACCTTCTCCCCAGTACCCCTCTCCCCAACGTAGAGGTAAAGTACCCCACAAACTTATATATACCATCACCATACCTTGGAGAAAAGGTAGCATTCTGAGCAATGGACATCTCAGACTTAGTATTTGTAAGTTTGTTTTTCATCCATTCAGTCTCCATGTTTCAGGACTCGCTCTAGCCGGTCCCAACATTTCAAATGGTTACCACTGTTTAGTATTACTTGAGTTGAAGTGGTACCTAAGATATATGCAGTTAAGACTGAGTCACATAACTCGAGCAAAAGGTTATACATAAAAATGGAAAATGATGAAACAAGGTTTGAGTCGAAGAAATAAACTAGGATTTTGGATGCATATCTTTAAGGTGAGTAACAATCATAGATATTATACCAATAAAGTAACAAAAAGTATTCTGATTAAATCAGTGTGGGACTGGAGAAAGGAGATTTTACCAGTAGGGATATTTGCAAATAGGGAGTTAGAAAACTGGCACTAGGGGTGGAATTTGCTGGAGAAAATTAACAAAGGAACCAAGGTATTGGGAGCAAGTAGCTCAGGAGGAAAAGGTAATAGTGGGATGAGGCTAAGTAGAAGTATATACTGCAGGTTATAGATTGACTTCTGGTCAGGAATTGATAAGAATATAATAAAGGCAAATAGAATGGGGTAGTGTAGTGCTAAGTCAAAGTCCAGTACTGGCAGAGTTTTTTTGTTGAGTCTAGAATAGAAGCTGCTGTAAAAGGACAATAAATAGGATATATAAATATTACATGATAAGCAAAATAATCAGAAGAGTTTAAAAAGGAAAATGGAAAAGCAGTTTCCAAAATATACAAATAAATAAAAGAAATGGGAAGAAATCCATAGGTCTTCAATCCAGAAAGTTTAAGATTTTGCAGCAAAATGTGTGCATAGGTATTTTTGTACAAGTTGATATCGGTAGAGTTTTTCTTGATAAATGGCAAGTGCTAGAAATGTGATGGTGTAAGAGAGGTGATTGGAGCATCTTTTGTGAATGTAACAATTTGGCATATTTTAAAAATTCCTTAAAGAGTATTTTGACAGCTTTGACAGAAACATTGGGGGAACAAATAGTAAAGGAAATTATTTCTTGGGGTGGAACATATTTAAATTGCCTAGACATGGTAAATCCTTAAGTTTAATGCTATTGGCTGCTAAAAATGCAGTTAATAAAAATAGAAATCATAATGTATACCAAAATGTAGCTAAAGTTCTGAATATAAATAGAGAGTGGGGCCTTTAGAAAGGGGAAAGAGAAAAGTGCATAGAAATACATTAAATCTGTGGGAGCAATACATGTAGGATAATGTGTGGTTTAAACGTAGGCAGGGTTTGAGCAACTTATGTGATGTTGGAGTGAATGAAAAATGTTAAAAAGAAAATGTGCATATGTATAATGCATGGTGATAATAGAAGCTGTTACTGTAGTTTTTTCTCTTTATGTGAACTAATGTTGCAATTTAAAATATTTTTAAAAAATGTTTAAAAAAGAAGGTTATGGAGTCAGACTTGCATTTTCCTGGTAGTCGAGAAAATTATCCTAGTACAAGAAAAGAATGTCACCAAGTTGGGGCACCATCTCAGGGCATGGCTGATCATTTCGATTCCCTGCTTCTATTGACCCTTGCAGCTGGAGTTTTGAAGGTGACTTGAAGTTGCTGAGAAGATTTTTCCTGACAGAAGTATTCTGGGGTCTATAT
The DNA here is from genome assembly GCF_019279795.1 of Protopterus annectens. NCBI lineage: Eukaryota > Metazoa > Chordata > Ceratodontiformes > Protopteridae > Protopterus > Protopterus annectens. Next base: position 355,266,372 of record NC_056727.1, on the reverse strand, counting down.
TAGAACATCGAATATTTAACAGTTCGAATCATTAAAGGTCGACTTTTAGTGATCAAACTGTTAAAACATTGAATGTTCAGAAAAAAAAAAAAAGCTAAATGATGCAAGCCCCCCCCCTGCACCCCCACACCCCCTCTACTTAAATATACCAACTCCGAGACTGCACTAGATTGAAGTAAACAGAAATCTCCCTTTACAGAGATTTCCGTTTACTTGTTCGATGTTCGGCAGTTTCGCTATTCTCGTGTCGACAGTGTGAGATTCGACATTGTTGGCTTTCGAGAATGTAATATAGACCCGTATTCTGTGGAGTAGAAATCCTCCTGAGTGGAAATGCAGTGCTCGCTCCCACAGTTGGTTCAGGATTTTTGGAGGGTGTATCTGTGACCGGGACACTAGCTTGTCAATCAGTTCTGTAAGCAGTTCATTTTCACTTTCCACTAAAAAATGTTTCTTCTCCTTGGAGCTTAAACATCATGGGTAACTGGCTCCTTGTCCATTTTATTTGACTGTTTTTGGTGGTTTGAAGCTCATGTCAAAAAACAAAAACTCTTGTTAGCTGTCATCACTGCTTACAGCATTTCTGAGCTGCAGGTGCTTACAAGTAAGGAGCTCCATTTGGTCTTTCACAAAGATCAAACATTACCCATAAGAAAATGTCCTTAAACAGTCTATTCAACTCCATTTTCTTTACATTGACAGAATGCAGAGGAGAAATTGCTGTTTGTCTGTTGACCATGCACTGCCAGCTCAGATTTTACTAAAAGAGAGAATAGGAGTCCATGAAGGCAGGCCAGTTGTTTATCTCTCTTTCCTAAGGAAAGGAGGCACTTTAAGGGTAAAAGCAAGCTGTTTACAAATAGACTGCTAACAGTAATTGCTATTGCCAGGCAGAGATGATCACCCTATACTTAAGATGTTGCTGTCAGATGCCACTTCATCAGGGGTGTGATTTGTTTCTTATGCGTTCTTCAAAAATGTTTCAGTTGTCATTTGTACATGGTCATTGAATTATACCTTCATCAGACTTTATTGCTTGAACTGTGATTTTATGAGCTACACTTTCTGTGGTACCTTAGTGTTTCACCATCACCCGTCTGAGCCCTTAACATATGGCCTTCCTCCGGTTCTGCCCTCCTATTAGCATTGCTGCCTATCTGTTTTTTCCAGATTATCCAGAAATAAAACATATTGTCCAGTAGTCTGGAAAACCCCGTACAAACTCAAGTATTCTGTTTTAAAAAAGAAAGACTGTCAGAGTTTGCCAAATTGGTGGATTTGCTATTCTTTTTTAACATAAGTAGAGAAAATTAGCAGAAACAAAAGCATTGCTAATGAAAGCTATTTAATGTTCCTCCATGCATGACATGATGATGTCATGAAATGGGTGGAAAGTGGGTGAGGAGAGGGAAGGAGTTGGGCAGGGTTATGGGAGATGCAAGAGGTGTGGCCTTCGTCCGGTTTTGGCCACAAAGAAAGGTGGCAACCCTGGGTGGCCACGGTGGTGCAACAGTTAGCGTTGCTGCCTCACAGCAAGAGGCTCTCTAGTTCAATCCTCGACTGGGGTGTCTTTTGTGCGGAGTCTGCATGTCCTCCCTGTGGTCGCGTGGGTTTCCTCCCACATCCAAAAGACATGCTGTAGGTGGATTGTATACTCTAAATTGTCCCTAGGCATGAGAGCGTGTGTGTGTGTGTGTGTGTGTGTGTGTGTGTGTGTGTGTGTGTGTGTGCCTTCTGTGGAAGGTTGGGTGCCCGGCTGGCAACTCAACACTGTAAAACTCCACTGCCAATCATGAGCGGACAGGTGATCCGCTGTGATGACCCCTAACCGGGAAAAGCCGAAAGAAGAAGAAAGATGGCAACCCTAACTCCTATGAAGGTTTAATTGTTCTGCTTGGGATTCATTCTAGTAGTTAATAGTTGCAGGAAACTGTCTAAATTAGATAGACATGTAGTCACAGTAATGGTTACACTGGAAGAAGGCCTTCTGCAGTGAGAGCTTGTCTTCCAGCTTTCCTCCTCCTCCTGGACATTGTCCTCATTCACAAATCAGTTTTCCTGTAAATGTGGCACATATACAATTTTAGAAGCTGTTTTACATACTTGCGTTTTTCCTGTGTGTCTTTCAGGTTATACTCACTCTGTATGTGGGAGTTGGACCTTGATTTCAGATATATCGTAGTGCTTTTTTGTTAAGGCATTAGTAAAAAAAAAAAAAGAAAGAAAGAAAAGAAAAAATTACTTATCAAACAATTCATGCAGTAGATTAATAAAAATACAGTAAAATGTAGATACAAAATAGCAATGTATAAAACCATAAATAAAATCAGCAGGTGTTATGGACCCTTCTGCCAAGAGTAATGAAAGTTTTTATAAGAGCTGGAAATGTGAGAGAAAGCAGAGTCAGAAAACAAATCAATTCATGGCCTTTAAAAGAAAGCGCCAGACCTATGAAGCATATTCTCCTCATATGCTAATGCAATTAAAAATGCATTGAGTGATCTGCGGAAGCAGACCAACAGTAAGACACTCCCTCAGCCACCATGTAGTAGGGTCCACAGCTGTGAGGCTTGATATGAAAAGCAATAAAAAGTCAGACTGCACCTGTGGGAACTGTTTGTAGCCCCTGCGAGACAGAGTTCAGTAGTTTGGGAGAGCAGTGGAGCACAGTAAGCTTCCCAAGATAAGTGGGATCCAAGTCATGAAAGATGATACATTAACAGACCAGTAGCCAGTATAAACTTGGGAGCACAGCTGTAGTATGCTGACAGTGAGTTGTGCATATACATAGCATGGCAGCAAAGCTTTACTTTAGCTGAAACTGGTTTGTCTTATTGTCAGGAAGTTCCAGGTGAGGGATATTGCAGTAGTCTACAGAATGAGACCAGAACATGAGCAGTTGCAGAGAGATCCTCTTAAGGAGTGAGGTGCTATGTCCTGGAAATGTTTTGCTGAAGAAAGCATGATGATTTTATCACAACTGACATCTGATCTGATGCTTGTGTCTCGCATTTTTCTTACAAATTCGAGTTTTTTTGTAGAGAATAAATGATGGAAATGGCAGTGTAGAAGACTTCCACAAAGTAGCATGAAATGTCATGGCCTTAGTTTAAGAAGTGTTAAGTTTCAACTGTTAACCATTGATTAATAACCTTGATATCATCAGCGAGGGAATGAACACTCGCCACGTTTTCTTGCGGGAAGGAGAGGTAAGGGTAGTTTCCTCTTAGGAGTGGTATGCTTGACCTGTTTTCTTAATGAAATATTCCAGTGCAAGCATGGCCACAGTGAAGAATACCATGCACAAGACCAAGCCCTGTGGTACTCCACTCTACAGAGGATATGGGCAGAAGAGTTTAAACCCGAGACCACCCTTTGGGCATGTCCTGTGAGGTAAAAAGTAAACCACTTAAGAAGAAGAGACCATAGTAAGATCATAGTGCCAGGTACTGCATAAAGATCCAGAAAGAACAGGACAGAATAGAAACGGGGCTTTAACAATCAGGAGATAATTTACAACTCAGATTTGAGAACTTTCAGTAGTACAGTCAGAGCAAAACCTTATAAGGGTCCATTAGCCCACTGACTATATGGCAGAACTCACGGTGCATAGATAGCCTCATAACCCTGCCTTGGAAAGGAAGATTACAGACTGGATGGAAATAAGTAAATTTAGCCCTAATATATTTGATTAACAATTTGTGGGGGAAACGAGGTGGAGAAAAACTAATCTCAAGGCAGATTCCATTAAGTACTGGATCAAGCACATCCAAACTAACCTGAACCAGTATAGAGAAGCATGGGTCCACTTAACAAGTAGTGGCAGAAAAAAACTTCCTTAGCTGCTAAAGGTCTTCCCAGGTGCAAACAAGTGAGAAACAAAACAGAAAATATAATGAGTTGACCACCACGGAGCTAGAAGATAGCTTTGAAACCTTAATGTTGCAAATTTAAAACTTCAGGCTTTATTTAAACATAAAACTTTGTTTAAAACCAAAGGGTAAAAAAGAAAAGCGCTTTCAACGTATTCAGGCCTTCTTCAGTTCAGTAAATCTTTTAGCTTTGTGCTGAATGTTTTAAACATCTATGTACCTACCAGGAACATTTATTTTGGGCACGCCTTCAGTAGCTTCAATTCATTAAACATTTAAAGAGCAAGCCTTCCTCAGGTAATCAACTAATGGATATATGCCTATTTTTTAACACAGGTTTAAGGGGAACTACAACATTTAACCCTGGATACTTGTGTGCTCTAAGGTTAGACGAGGTGGAGAAAAACTGATCTCAAGGCAGATTCCATTAAATACTGGGTCAAGCACATCCAAACTAACCTGAACCAGTATAGAGAAGCATGGGTCCAGTTAACAAGTAGTGTATCAATTGCTTGAAAACATGGTTAATAGCTCATCATAACTGGAACCATAAAGTTTTAGCCAAGATAAATAACACATCCCATCAACAACTGGTGTCTGTGGTATCAGAAAGCAGAAGTGCAAATATATTAGTGGCAGCCTTGGAGGTAAAAAAAAAACACACACACACACACACACACACACACACACACACACACACACACACACACACAAAAAGACAGCCATCTCACATTGTTGAAGATAATTTCCATTGGTTGATAAGGCAGGTTGGGCTATAGTGTCTGTCCACTAGAGGAAACCACAGCCAGTTAGTTTGCTGCTGCCAAGATCTCCCTGGACAGATAAGCTGCCTTCTCATTTTTTTTCTGTCTGTTAGAAAGTATAATGTCTGGACCAAGTTCAATCTACATGCCTAAAACAATGTATCAGCCTCTGCCTTTCATGCATGAGTGAGCAGAGCTCGTGCTACAGCTGCCATTCCTTTAGCATGGTAGGGCATACATGACTTGGGACTAACCCTGCAAAAGCCTGCTATCGGCAGTGGTTGTAGCCATTTGAAAAAGTGTCAGTAATGCCAACACCACCCTCTGGAAGGAGCATAAGAGTGTATTGGAATATTTTTTAGGAATGTAAATAGTTGTACGACACTCCCACAGTTTAAGATCCAGGTGAAGGAGGACTACAGTATGATACATTCAGGCCAAGATAAACAAGGAATTGTTCATAAAACTTGGTCCACTGCCAAGTCAATGTTCTTTGCTTCCAGTAAGAATATTAAGTCTGATGTAGGTCAATGTATATTTTGCAGGATAATATGAGCAAGCTCAAATCATTTCATAATAGTGGTGAATCCCATAGTAAGAGATATTGAATCATCATCTGCACAGATATTGAAGTAGTCAAGTAATCAGTAAATATTAACAAACAATGTAAGAGTCCCACAATAACTAAAAGTGGTGTGACTCACATTAAGAAAAGTCAAGAAAAATGGTTCACTCAGGTCTGACAGTATGTCAGGGCACTTTTGTAAGTTTAATATCTTGAGAATGCAGTAACTATAGCATTGTGTATGTTTAATACTGTGTTAAAACATGAACCTGAAGATTAGAAAATCTTATGTTCTTATAATTACGGATGCAGATAAGCTAAATATAACCAATTACTGCCAAGTAAGACTTCATTCACTTATAGGGAAATGCTTTGACTGTTATACATTAAAACATTAATAAAAGGAAATATATGTGGACCAAATATAGATTGAAATAGTATGTCATTAAATTTTATAAGGCCTCAGTCTTAAAGGATCAGGGGAAATGCTGTGTAGTTGTATATCTTGATGTAACCAAAGCCTTTGACTAGTTACCACATGATCAAATTAGTATGTCTTCAGAGGGTGGGGTTTAATTTGTACATAATCAGGTGAATAACAAACTCATTATGGGATCGTTATCAATGATTTTTCTACAAGATACTAGGTAAAGCTGGAGGACAGTATCTGAGGGAGTGCCTCAAGGTTCAGTATTAGTACACATACTTTTTAACATCTGTTTGTGTTTTTTGCTGGGAGGTGTGGTCTGTAGAGTAGAGGGGGAGTAGTCTTCAGATATAACAGCCAAATGCGAGGTCAGAGATCAAGGATAGGTCATAAATGAGAAAGTCCCATTGTGGAAGCAGTCAAAAGTACAACCCCCCCTCCTGGCATAGGTGCCAGAAGCTGTTAGACTGGGGGGGGTGGGGTGACAGGGGCACTTAGTGAACTAAAAATGTTAATTTTTTTATAACAGTTTGCTACCACAACATAGGTTCAATTGGAGGACATTTTAAGCTTAGCCAATTCCCTTTTGGTGCTTGAATTAACATTTTCTGATTTGTCTTGGCTATCCTTATGGCTGATAATTGTATATTAGCACTAGTGAGAACAACTGTGATCATACCATAGATACTTTGAGGGGGCCATGTAAGGGATGCAGCATTTAGGAACTGCCTCTATCCATTAGTGGCATGAGGGGAAATCCTGGAGTACATTTTCTATTACCCATCCTTAGATCCAACTTGCATTTGAAAGTGGATGGATGAGCTTTGCTTTATTTTTATGGATAGTCTGTTCAGGAACACTGGTAGCCTCTGTGATATATATCCATCTCTCCACAACATTCAGTTTAGATACCTGGACTGAGTATTTCTAATGCCATTTGACTTGCTGATGTTCAGTAGGTTCATTTGTATTATGTCGGAGGATGCTTTGTATGCCAGACATGTCACTCTGTAGGATACTGAGTATAGTAATAAATCTTTGATGTGGTCCATGCAGGACCTATTGTTTAGGACTTGTATCCATTTAGTAAGATATCTCTGAATGTATTCCAATTGTTGCATGGGGCTGGACAGATACATGCCAAAGTGGACATTATACAAAATGATTGACATAATGAGAGCCTTGTAAAGGGGGACAACAACATCTCTAGATTTAGTCACAATCAATTTGTTTATAAGCTGTGCAATATAGAAAGGCTTTCTTATGACTGGGCACATGTTGGTCAAAAGTTAGGTCACTGTACACACAAGTTCCCAAATGCCAGACAATTGCATCAGTTCTCAGAGGGCATTGTCATGATTTTGACACCAGTTATTATTTGGGGCAAACCTTCCTGCATGAAGGTTAAGTCATTTGGGAATTCAATAGCTTCTCCTAGCTTGGAGTCACGCAAACTTAGCTGGCCAAAGCTCTTGGGTATTTCGTTTTACTTTTGAGATGTATATGCCAAACAGAAAAAGTCTCAGCACCAAACCCTGGGGGACTCCATTGGTGACTGGTCTCTTCCCCTGTTTTGATCTCCTGCATCCTGTGAGCCAAGTTGGCAATGCAGCTGGTGATGTAAGTGTTTGCTCCTACATTATTCATCTTTTGTACTATACCTGAGTAGGGGATTGTGTCAAAAGGCTTGGCCAGGTCAAGGTAATGTGGCGTGAACTGTTTTACCTTCATCCATTGCTTTGGTAACAAGAGTAAAGCTTAACATTTGCCCATGATTTTGAGCCTTTCACACTTTCCTCTGGGCTGTTTTCAAACACATTTTTAGGGCTATGCATACATGTATGCATTCCTTGATTCACCTTCCTGATTGTATTAAATTATATTCCTTGTATAATACAGCACCAGTTGTTAGAATGTGTTTTAAATCTGTAGTTTTGAACAGTCTTCCAGTAAGCAATGAAACAAAATGTATGAACCAATAACGACAAAACAAAACTACCCATTTTAGAACATTTCAACCATAAAAGGCCACTCAAACTTCTCATAATCCACCAATATCAGTAAATATGCAAAATGTCTGCAGAAGTAAGTCATCTAAATAATTCCACATTTAAGGGATCTCTAACTAATGAAGGTTGCTGCTAAGAAACAACTCTATATTTCATTATTTCATCTAAAAATAAATTGGTTGTTGCCCTTGAAGAATAAATTGCATATGTTATATTAAAAATGATAAGCTAATAATATTGCAACAGGGAATGGATGGCAAATTGATAATAACATGTTCTCCAAAGGAGGACATTCACAAGACTGTAGCATCTACTCCCTTTAAAATACAACATAGTACAGTATCTGCTATTTGCATACTGTGGGAGTAGAACCCCCAGCCTTCTGCATCAAAAGTAAGCTACTACCTGTTGTGCTAACAATGCAAACGGTCTTGGAATATGCAGCGCTAAACTTCTCTTCCCCTGAAGCTCTCAGCTCCTTGTAAAAAAATTTATTTAACATTTTTTTACCAGGAAAGTCAGACTAGGAAGAAAGCCAATTTTCAGCAGAGGGCAGAGTCCCAGGGAGAAATGTTCCAGATGCATGTCTTTGTAACATGGGAGGAAACCAGAGTACCCAGAGGGGAACCCACCCAAATAAAGGGAGGATGTACAGACTCCACACAGAAGGACCCCAGCCAAGAATCAAACCACATAACCTCTTGCTGTGAGGCAACAACACTACCACTGCACCATCCACTTGACACAACTAAATCTCTCAATTTCACAGCAGAAGAAATCTGGAAAAAGCCAACATTTATTTGAGGGGGGGCAAAGGTCTAAAAAAGTTGTTTCTTAGCAGCAACCTTCATTAGTTAGAGATCCCTTAAATGTGGAATTATTTAGATGACTTACTTCTTTTAAATATTGCTTGTGTAATCTTAGAAAGCTGCTAAAATAGTGTTTTGTGTTACTGTGCGTTTCCAAATAAAAAGATGGTAAGACTGAAACTTAAAGGGCTTTCATTATGATTTGCCAGAAAGCCACATATCTTAAGATGAACAGACCAAAAATATGAGCCAAGCTCCCTGAATCACATGTGGTTGTGTGGCTAGAAAATGCAGGTACCTGTACCTAAGGTACAAGGTTTGAGCCCAGTTACACACACGCACACACATGAAATATCACTTTGGAGCTACTGCATAAAATAAATGGAACTAGCACAAAATGGCCATTGCTATCACTTCAGAGCTACTGCATAAAATAAACAGAGGCAGAAATATCACTTCGGAGCTACTGCATAAAATAAATGGCCATCACTTGCTGCATAAGTGTAACAGAAAGAAATATCACTTGACTTGCTCCAGAACTGGAGCCTTAGAAGTAAGCAGTTATCCATGGAACTAACACTTGGGAGCCTTATCAGCAAGAAGTGCTTTCTGTGCACTTTTGTGTTTAAATTAGTGTGCGACGTGCACATGAGTCCTCCTCCCCCGTCACCCTGTGGTGCCACACACAACTGCATTTTAAATTTATTGTTTGAACATTTTTCCAGTAGGCAATGAAGCAAAATGTATGCACCAGTAATGACAAAACTGCCCCTTCAGAACATTTCCATGATAAGTCTACTTCTACACACAATATATAAATACAGAATCACAGTAGTGTAAGCCATAGGCATGCTGCACAGCTTCTTGAACTTATTTTCAATATGGGGGGGGCAAAAGGACAAAACCAAGGACACATTTTAAACATTGCTTGTATAATTTTGGAAAGTTGCTTGCATAAAATGTTACCATCTTGCATTTTACTGCCAAGTCTTGAACACAGAACCCTGTGCACTACAGTCAGAGCAACATACCACTAAGCTAAACCAGCAGTTTCTTGAAAGAAAGGAAGACAAACTTAAATGGCTGCCTTCTCACTTCTCACCACAGCTCTCAACCTCTTAGCACAAAAATACGTAACAAAGCCAATAATGGGGGAATATAGTCCCAAAATAGGAACACATTTCAAATACTGATTTTATAACCTTAGAAAATTGCTAGAATAAAAGGTTATGTTTTACCACTCCTGAAAACCAGAGTAACAGAACAAAAATGTGAGGCATAAATTCACAAATGATGGTGGCTAGGGACATTAGGCTCTTTTTACCTGTACCCAGGGTACAGGGTTTGAGCCTGAGTACCTCTAGCCACCAGATGTAATGATGTTGACAGAAATCTCCTTTTTGATAAACTTTATTACTCTATAGCTTATTTCCTAACATAATTTGAACAGCCAGCTTCTGAGAATATTTTAAACTTCCTTTCCAGCATAGATATGAGGTCTACTGGCACAAAGATCATCTGAGCCTTTTTTGACCAATCCTTATGTAAAGGTACCTCTAACATTTTCTACCAACCCAGTGCAACTTCTGCAGTCGCCAGAAAAAAAAAGTTATAAGGTCTAGTTAGGTGAGTATCCAACCCCTTTTCATTTCCTTCAACATTATAGGAGGACAACTTCTGGGACCCTAGGCATGTGACCCTAAGTGTTCTCTCATTTGTTGTCTTTTCCCAGCCTTCCCTCCCAAGGTCCTTCCAAATTGGAGCTCTACCTCTTCCTGTTTAATGAATACTTACGACAAAAAGATGTTCATTGTTTTTCAACTGATTCCTCAAATCTGGTCCAATTTCTGCTAAAACTTGCCTTCCTATCAGCATTAATGTTATTCTGCCAGAACATGAACAAAGATGTTCCACTACTGGTCTCACAGAAATCTGCTGATTGTCTATCTGTTTGGCTTATCGACTTCCATCTGTTACGTGGGTTTTGCCCTTTTGGTGCTCTGCAAGGGTCTGTTCCATACTCTACTCATCCTGTTCTTATTTCCTCAGTGGTCTTGTTTCTGATATCTTAGACTTAAAAGCCACCATCTACACAGATGATACTTCTGTATGGTAGTAAACGTACTGCTGGTGTACAAAACCTCACTATAACAATTGCTGCACTACAATTTGGCATGAAATCCTTTCATAAATTCAAATAAATCATACAGTGTGCTGTTTGGTACTACTGACCCTAAATTAGTCTCCTCTTCACAACTTGTTTCTTTGCTCAACCTATTAAATCAAAATGACTTTTTGCTGCAGCTCTCTTTCCTTACATCTGTTTTCAACCCCTGGTTCTTTAAACCTTCTAGTCTCACTACACTTCACTTTGTCTCCTGCACATGCCAGTAAGTTTTCTTTATTTTGCAGTACTCCAGATGTTCTTCCTAATGTCTTCTACATCTTCTTCTGAAACCGTTTTCAGTTTACTACTAACCCAATGTTTGCATGTTGATTCATTTTAACGTTATTAACTTTGTACTGATAGTGTAACTGCTTTGATGTATATAGTTTATTTTATGTTAAGACTTGTATAATTGCTGGCTATAAATCAAATCCTGTGCAAAATGAATAAATGTCCAAGTACCCAGTCATGTTTGTTTTTTTTTTCTGACTGACAAATTACTGAATTATTAAACAGCAATATATACAGAAGTCGTCTGAAGCACTCTGAGGAGCTGTGCCATGCTTCGTACCGGTCAATTTCTTTACTCAAGAAATCTGGACAAAGTAAAATATACCAGGGAGGACAGACCAGAGGCACAAAAGGAGAAACAATTTTTAAATATTACTGTAAATGTATGCATGGTGATGCCAAAATAATAAAAAAATAAAAGTATATAAATCGCGTAATTAAGTATAGCCACTCACACATGCAAACCAAATAGCTTTCCTGGTCAGCTCCATCTAGACTGCTGGAACTATTCTGCTAGCAGTAGCAGTATCTACATATACTCAATGCCACAGGGTGCTCAGGGTCTTCAGGAAGTGTTTTCTTGTCCCTATGACAGGCATCAGAGAAGGTCAAACTAATTAATAAATAATACATAAAATCTTTCAGGATAGTTGATAAGAGAATGAGATGCATGTATCGCTAGAAGGGATGCCACAGTATGCTCCTCTAAGGAGGAAGTGTTCTGCATTAGCTAGCAGTGGTTGCATGTAATGCTTGAGGCAGGAGATGCCAGTTTGTATGTGCATTTTCTCCTATATAAAACTTGTCCCATCAGAAATTCCAGCTGTCTTGAATGGTCAGCCCCTGTGAGGAATGTGCTTGCTGACGTCTGGGAGGGAGGTAGTGGCAGCAGGCAGCTAGCAAACTTTTTTGTGAGTAGCAACTTAGTTGCTGTACTAATGTAGTGAATAATTAAATATATATGCCAGTATATAGTTTGCTAATTGCTACACCAGCTTACTCACTCTGAATTCTCTGTGACCTCCAGACTCCATTCTCAGTCCTCCCTCTGAGTAGCAGTTTTCCACCCAGGCAGTGATAAGCAGCAGCTAAAAAATAAAAAGGTCTGTTCCCGCTCACAAAAGCATTTAACCCGGAAATACGTGCGCTGCAAGCTCCGACAGGCTGGTAGCCCTGACGAGCTGATGTGATCGCTAAAGCACGAAAAAAGAAATAATAAAGAAGTAAATTGGGACAGATGATCTGCAAAAGTGGGGGGGCTCCCCTCCCCCCTTGCTCTATGGTTCTGGCGCCCATGCTGCCTGGCTGCTTTTGGGTTCCACTCTGGCCCAAACCTTGGAATGGAGATGGTCCAGGGGAACAGTATGAGAAGTAGGTAGAAGCGATGGACAGTGGTATTCATAGGTTCATAGGCTAGTACTAAGCTAACTGCCCTTGCAAGCTATTGTAAGCTTAGCCAATTATGCCTTGTGAGACTCAAACCTTGCACCTTGTGTTTGTAAGGCAAACACCTTAACCATTAGGCCACCCTCCCATTAAGATGGAAAGAATGAAGCAGAAGGGGAACCAGAAAAAAATTATACTTTCCTCCAAATCTTCATCCTCATTGCTTTTTAGCATAGCCACCAAACACTTTGCATCCAGCAAGTACCTCCTCAACCCCATCTCACAAAAATTCATTCCACAAACACTTCAGTAAACTATAGTTTACTTCAAAATTTCAAAAGCTAGTGTACGTCTTTGGTATAAATTTACTTATTCTAGAAAACATGCCACATACAAAAGTAGTAGCAGGTATTTTTTTTTTTTTTTTTAACTACTACGTGATAGGAACTATTCATTGTTCGTATCAGGTTTTTAAACATGTTAACCTTATTTTGGGAATGGCATAGTGACTCCTCAAAGACTAGAATACATGTTTGTGATATCAACTAATTTACTACCTAATCATTTCATGTTGCTAATGTTATAAACATGCTGCATGATTAAGCAGTTACAGAGATTACCTTTTTTACATGCATAGAAGAATTATTCTTTGTCAAGTTGGACCATATTCACCTTATTTCGTAAATAACTTGTATTTGCTTCTGTTATGTAGTGTTGACTATTTTCTACTTCATGATTGTGTGTTCTACAAGAACCAGGCTCAGCTTGTGTGTATCAGTGCTCTCTGCAGGTCAAATAAAATTAAATAAATAAATCATCTGTTCTGGTTTCCACAATAAAAGTGAGGTCCATATCAGAGAGCAGGTCTGAAGTGATTCCACATTTGTTATGAATGGACCTTGGACTGATGTTCAGTGCCTTAAGTGGGGCCACAGGAAGATGGGTTTTCGCTCCTTCTGATGGCAGGTAACTGAGCCCTGGGTAGTTCCAGTGAGCCAGCTAAACAAGGTGTTACTGGGGTATCTCACCCCATGGTAGGAGGTTTAAGGTCGAGTTGCAGCATGGGGATATATCTATTGGTGCCCACATTTCACCCACTGTCTCCAGTGTCCCCTGTGCCTACAAAACTTATACAGACAGCTAAAAGACAGGCATTGGCAGATGGTGAAAGGTGCAAGGACAAAAGGGGGTGTGAAGTGTGTTTGTCATAACAATGAGTGACAGAAGTAACATCAGACATCATGCTTAAGTGAAAACAGAATATCATGTGTGAGCATGGGCTAGTCTGGGAGGTGTTTACCAGTTTCTATCCAGTTACCTTAGTTAATAAAGATATGTAGTTCAAGTAAAACAAAGTAAGAGCATGTCAGGACAAAATACAAAAAAAAATTAAAGGCCTAGTGAAGAAAAAAAAATCAAAAACTAAGGTAGAAAAGGTTTTAAGGCCAGTAGCTAGGGGTGAGAAGAAAGTGTAGACTTTTATGCACTGATGTTGATGTTATCCTTGAGCAGCTTGAGACTGAGTTCAGACATGCATGTGTAGTGCCTCCACTCTGAGTGGAATGGTTTGTAAAAAAAAAAAAAAAAAAAAAAAAAGCAACTGAACGTAGCAGGAACAAAATGAGCTCACCTTGTAACCCAAACCAGAAATGTATGAAGTTAGATAGCATGTAATGGACCAAGGCATACTGGATTCTAACAAAGGGTAAGATATTACAGAAGTGGAAGTTACTAGAGAAAGCCCACATGTAACTTAGTGGATTGTACAGGCAGCAGTTGTGCATAAATATTGTTTTGTCATTTCATTGAGAGGATTCTGTTTAAAGAGTACTTGGAGAGTGTCGTACGGTGAACGCAGTCTTAACCTTGTGACGAGCATATGCAGGACCAGGATTGGTTAAGATGTTTAAGAAGTGGTTTAAAACTATTGAGTTTGTGGGGGAGTTTTATTTGTGTGAGTATACTATACCAGAGTTTAGCAATGTTTTGGGAGTAGAGTGAGTCTCCTGCAACATTATTTGACTTATTTATAAGCAATAAGAATTTGTTACTAGAGCGGAGGTCCCTTGCTGGACAGTAGGACAGTAATAAATTTTGTAGTGCAGGGCAATTTTTGGGATAATGTATGAGTGCGTGTGCAGTAGTTAGTTGTGAATATGTTAGGTAATTGTGTAGTTCAAGCCAGTTTAGTTTAAGTTATGACAGTGATGGGTCCTATGAGGGAGATTGGTGGCAAATTTAGCTATTTTACTGTAGCAGGATGCAGGTTTCCTTCTCTGAACATTGTTTCAGTTTGCTAGAATAGGAGCAGTGTATAAGAGAGTTGGCAATGAAAAGGTAGTGGCTAGAGATTTTCTTGCACTCTGCAAGGAATCCATTAATCCTATAAAGGTAGCCTAGTTTCTTGTGTGCAGTATATGCTGGTCACGTGTGAGATTGTCTTATATTATAACTCCTAGAAGTTTACTGTGAGTTAGTTTCAATAACAGTATTATTTGCCGACTTTATGGTAAAAGATTGCTTTTGATTTTGGGAAAATTTGAGGTGAAAGCAGAAAGATTTTTGGGTAATGTCTTGGAGCTTATTTATTGTTGATGCCACCCATATTAAAGTTGAGTCATCTACATACTGAACTAAACCAGCATGGTGAATGGAGGTCATTTAATAAATATATTCAATAGAAAGGACCCAGGATACAGCCCTGAGTGACACATGTAGTAACTGGTTGAAAGGATGAGTAGTTTCATTGCCATTTAATGGCTTGCTGCCTTCCAGACAGGCAACTAAGAAATTGCAACAAGAAGTCTTGTGAAAGTCTTATTGAGGAGAGTCAAATGGACAGTTGCTGGTGCAAGATGGTATCAAAAGAACATGTTGGATACAAGCAGACCATTGTTTCTATGTTTGTTTATTATATTGGAAAAATGTAGTTTTGTAGTTGTGGTACTGTGCTGAGGCCTAAAGCCATGTTGTGTTTGAGTGCAGTTTATTTGAGGTTGGGTATTATATCAGCTGCTTATGGATGCATTTCTTTAATATTTTGGAGAGGGGGAGAGAATTGCTATTGGTCTGTAGTTATTAAACTCTATAGATGTGCCACCTTTGTACAGTGGTATGACTTAAGATTTTTCAGCAGTGATGGGACATATTTTTCTGCTATGGACCTATTGGCATGGACACAGGAAGGCTATGGCTGATGCTGCCATTTTTAGATAGTCTGATGGTAACTGGTCTACAGCTATGGAAGTACTTTAAGGAACAACTTCATTATGAGCTAGGTAGGTACTGGACTAAAATTGATGAGCTGTGGGTGGTTTTGATGGATATGCTTTGGGGCATCCATACTTTTTGTAGATGAAAAACCCATTTGCCTTCCCAGTGGACGTCTTGCATCATTTTCAAAATAGTGTTATCAAATGATAATTCGTCCAAAGGATGGTCAGGAGATGATGTTTTTTTCTTCTGACTCAAATGCTTTGGGGCATCCATATTTAATAGGTTACAATATATTTTTGGTACCCCAAGGCTCCATACTTGGTCCTGTCTTATTTGGCATCTTTATTAACAACACCACTCTCCCACAATGCTCTAATCCAGTATGCTGATGACTCTACAATAATATGCATTGCAAATTCCAGCTCTGAACATCAGCAAATTACCCAGAATGCCCTCACATCTACTGAATCTTGGATGCTTAACAATCATGTTGCCCTAAATCCAAAAAAAACAAAACTAGTAATTTTTACTCCTAGGAAAACCACTCCATTTGATAAAAATCTCTTCACTATACAAGCCCAAGACAATACCACTGTAGAAATTGTCCCACACACTAAATTGCTAGGCATTATTATAGATGAAAACCTTAACTTTGACCTACACATAAACAATAACATCAAAAAACCACGCCAAAATCTTGGTATGCTCTACAGGCACCAACACTTTCTTAGCCTCTCTACTAGACAAACCCTTGCAACTACCTTTTTATTACCCTCTCTCCTTTATGGTGCCCCTCTCCTCACTAATATCCAAAATTCTACAAAATCCAAACTTGCTATGTGTTACAACAGAATAGCAAACTTTGCCACCAAGGCGACATTCTTATCCCACCACTGTAAGTCACTGAAACAATTAGGGTGGCTGGAACTCCCCCACCATCTCTCATTCACCCAACTAACTACTGCACACAAAATAATCTACAGACCTGCAGACTGTCCTACTCTCTCAACTCTACTTGTCAAAATACCATTCCAGGAGGCATCTAAGATCTGAATATCATCTACTTCTAAAAGTAGATAAGCCCACCTTACCTGCTGGTCAACTCCTCTATGCCTTCACTGTCGCCAAACTATGGAACTCGCTTCCGCCTTCTATAAGAAAGATAGGCAGCACCACCACCCTCTTCAAACAAATGCTGAAAAATCATCTCAACTCTTCTGGTTATGTTCCCGCTCTATAACCTAACCTCTTCACTCTCCTTATTTGATTACTAAACTCCTATGTCTTTTGCTACTAGTGACTGATGATATTTTCTCCATATCTATTTTTATCTTCACTTGTTGATACTGGTACAATAATACTGATCTCTGTTTATACCACTCTGATTGAATTAATTGAATTCTGCTTTAATGTATATTTTCTGTATATATTACTGTAATCAATCAAACTAGAGTCCTGCTTTTATGTATATATTCTGTATATGTTACTATATTTACTATCTGTAACACTGTTTCTGCTTCTGTACTAATTAATGTTTATATTTTTTTCTGTGTCTCATTGGAGCTTTTCTCCCCGGGCCTCCACTGAAAATGGGCTCTCTTAGGCCCAGTGGACTTATCCCGGTAAACAAATGCAATAAATAAATAAATAATAAAAACCCATTTGCCTTCCCAGTGGAAGTTTTGCATCATTTTCAAAATAGTGTTATCAAATGATAATTCTTCCAAAGGATGGTCAGGAGATGACGTTTTTGTCTTCTGACTCAAATCCGGTAGGGGATTGCATATGAAAAGAATAATCTAAAGATTTCACATATGAATCTGAAGATTTGTCATCTTAGTATCCCTTTTCCTTTTCTGAGGGTTAGAAGAAGGAATAGAAAAGAATTGTGACAGAGACTAAGGGCTTTAAAAAGCCCTTGGGGAGAAATTGTACCACTCCTGTTGTGGATCAGAGGGAAATGGTGTAACGAGTGGTGGAGTGTATTTGGTCTTCTGCTCTGAATTTTAGTAGTGTCAGCAAACAAAGTGAGGAGAAGCAGACCCTAACATACATCAATACCTACCCATGACATCCTCTTGAATGAGAATCCGTGGTACTTCATTTGCTTCCTCAAAAATTACCAGGCAGGGTCCCCCCTTTTGCAGTCTTGGAGTCTGATCTGTCATTTGGAACATGCCTCAGAGCTGTGCCATGTAAGCCACTGGAGGGGTTTGGTCAGTGGAAGCAGGAGGAGAAGTCAAATGGTCTGTGGACTTAGCATGCACCTCATCAGAGACATCTGAATCCAACCAGACAGCAGAAGCCTCAAGTGTTTAGGCTTAATTTTCTTACATGGTTGCCAAAGGATGTCCAAGAGGGATGACTCAGAGACTATCCTGCCTTGTAGTAGTTCTGTTAGCCTTTGGTTTTCAAGATGGATATTTAGAAATGCTAGATGACTCCCTGTTGTTTTAGGGCTTAACAATTAACATATAGAACAATCCCTAAAATTATGTTCTGGGCCCAGACGAGAATAAACATTAGTGTGACTATCCTTATAAGGGATCTGTTGACTGCAGCACATTTCTTGTCCTAGCTGACATGAAATTGAAAATTTTTACTTAAATAAAACAGGAAGGGTCCCCAATGGAAATACTGTCTGCAACTAATGAAGACTGACTGACAGACTTAAGGTGAGAGACATAAGTCTTCCTTCGAATAGTGTGAAGAAAATTCTGAGGAACTTCAAACCCATATGTTCCTTATGTACCAGTCCGTAGTCCTGTGCATACATCATCAGTCAAATGTACAGCGAGAGGAAGGAGAAGGGGTCTGCTGTAACATTGCTATTTGCACCCTGCATTATTTGTTATAATTTAATACTCTGCTTTTGTTTATACCTGTAAGACCATTTGCATCCCATGATGATATAGACAGAGTAGCAATTATGATAGAAATGTATTACTCCCACCTATTATACATTATATTTCCTTTAACTGTATGATTCCAGCTTTTAGATCACATACACACACTGTGTCAGGCTAATCTCTAATGTAGTTGCTTCTAATCTTCATTTGAACGTATTACATATTTTCAAGACTTTTTGCTTCAATGAAAGTACACCTACAAATTTTTTAACATGAATGAAACGGACAAAACAATGTACATCTTCAAAAAAATGAAGTTTACCTCAGATGCTTCAGATTGGAGATGCTGCCCCATATTAATGGCTGCACCCTCTGGCCCTAGCTATTCTAAAATGAAGGTTACTTATGCTAAAAAATATGTAAGAATCTGTGTTCCCACATACAATTACCATCTGTTCTTTTCTTATTTCTATTCCCCTCTGTGATGTGCAAAATGGCAAGTATCGTTTCAGTAAACATCAACTTGTAGCCCCCAAGAAAAAATGCAGTTGGCTACCATTATATAAATAAACTAAATTGTGCACTGTTACATTAACTACATTAAAGTGCTTAGGTTGTTTGGGAAGCAACTACTTTCATTTCCCCTCAGTTTCAAACTTAATTTATTTTTCCTTGAACTACTTGTTAAGGTACCTTTAAATGTTAATTACACTGTAGTTTGAAAATTATTCAAAAAAGCCAGTGTTCAGACCTCTCTTGATTAATTGCTTGCACATGAAGACTTTTTTACAAGTAAGAACAGTTGGTGATTGGGAGGGGGTGCTTGTAACTTTGTAGATGCATGAAAGAATCTTTGCCCATACCACTCACACACTGTTCAGACCCTCATTGTTAATGTGCTTGCATCTGTAGAGTTATTTTCTCCTCCTGAAAGCTTTTGCTTATTGAAAAAGTAGCTAATGACTTTAGAAATACAAGAAATTGCTATCATTTTCCATACCTTTCATAATTTTAGCTTATTTTGCAAATAGCAGCTTAATTTTATATATATATATATATATATATATATATATATATATATATATATATATATATATATATAGTGTAATCCGTACACTTGTAAAACCCCAGCAGGCTAATATCACATATCAACTTTAACTTGCTTTTGTCCAGCCTTCCTTACCTTATTGAAGTGTAATGTCTGTGTACCTTATATTTAAGAAAATGTATGTTTTGATTTAATGTATTTAACATGTACATCAGTCTCTGATAAGAACTTACCCATCTCACATTTGAAGTACATCTGACGGCACACTATGCAAAACAGCTTTACAATTTAACATGTAATTTTACATTTTGAAAAATTTATACCTGTATTAACAAATCTGTTTTACTTACTTTTTTCAATCCCTTCTTTGTCCTTCTAAACATTAATAACATAAAGTGAGATGCATGCTTTACAGTTCACCCAACAGATTAAAAGGGAAATTGGCTAGGCTTAATTTGGCACACAAGGGCAGCTGGCCTGGTACTTGCTTGTGAACTAAATTTCTTTCTTTTCTTGCAAAGCTGCATTTCACATGTATATGTCCAGTGCACTCAGTGCTTTATAGCCTTCCATTTCTGCACTAATGTTATAATTATTGCTGATCTTCCCGTTCATCTCCATCTCTGAACACCACTGTCTGGTTTATGTCCAAGCTACCTCTGATTCTTCTAGTCAGCTTCTTGTGCTTTTTTTTCCTGCCTTGTGCATTTTTCTTTGGATCATTGGAAAAGGTTTCGCTGACAAAGTCTCCCTCAGTGGGCTTTGTTATTGTTAGAGCAGAAAGCAGACTGTTTTGCTTGCTGGCTTACTCTTGATTAGATAAACTTTTTTCTCCTTAACCTGTTCTTCATCAAAATGTCTTTGACCATTCAAAAGAAAATATTCTGAAGATAGCTGAATACAGCTTGATTCTCATACCTGCCTGTTGACATTTCCTGGTTGCTGAGATAAACTTGCTTCTCTTCTGCCTGGTGTACAGTGAATAATCATTTTCCACAAATGTTAGGGTGTCTCCATTTTTTTCACATCTTTGTCAGGAGCAGCTTTTTCTGCTGATATGATGCAAGTCTCTGCTTTCTCTTGGAAGATTTTGACCATAACACAGAGGCGTAGCTACAGTGGGATGAAGAGGGCAGCCGCCTTGTACTGAATTGGCAGATCACGATCATTCTTTGCATAACAATGTTTAGAAATAAATTCTGGTGTGTTGTTTGTGGTCAGAACTGAAGCACTGACTGTATCAATCCATGTATGGCATAAACTACAACAGCTACTTGCTACAAATGTCAACAGTTTAAAAGGAGAAAAGACTTTATCAGTTCATCTGAGTAGCTAGTTCAAACTTCTTTTACTTTTCCAGCCTTTTCTAATTTGACTTTATATATTCCTTCAGTGTTTCACTTATGTTGAACATTTCTGAGTGCATTTAAATGTATCCTGTAAATTACATCTCCTGTACCAAAGCTGAAACTTGAACAACTTTTTGCTGGTCAACTGCAAGATTCTTCCCAGACAGTGTTTTTCTTCCCTTTTTCTGGTTGACTTTGTTACTTTATCCAGATTTCTTCTTTACTGGCATCTAGGCAGTGTAATTACTAACTAGTAACTGATTTTTACCCAGATTTAAAGCTTGTCTTGACTTTAACAGTTTGTTTTCATAATAGATGAGCTGTAATCCAGCAGTTGATCAGAATGCAGCCATCTTGGAAGCCCCCTACTTCCCATTTCTCCTACCATTCACCAGTGTAGCTATCCAGTTCCACGGATTTGGTCCTACCTCCAACTCATAAACTTTCTCATACTGTAAAAATACAAGTGTATGGCTATGGGTATTGAAGTGTGCATGGGAGACTGATTTCATTTTATTTCAGGATGGTCCCTCACAATGTTATCTTACCTTAATCAATAGTATGACTGAATAATGTAGAGGCGAGAAAGTTATTGAAACCAAGTTTTGTATAAGGGGCATGAAACTTTGTGTGGTCATTAGTTTTAAAGTTGCAAATGAGGTTTGGAAATTTCAGGTTTACTCCCACAGCAATCCTAAAGAAGCCCTAGAACAGGCAGACCTCATCGCTTTAGCCACAAACTTTACTTGCCCAAGTCTTCCCCACAAATCAGAAATCAAGTAGCCCTGTCATGTCTAAAGTTAGAATTCTTAAATAATTTCAGTCTACCCTAGGTTACAAAGAAGTAGAAGGTTCTCATTCTGCCCTTGCCTAGTACTTTAAAAATTCAGAAAAAAATATTCCCATAAAATGACACTGCTAGACAAAAACCAGAAATACAAGAAGAAATTAGGTATACAAAATAAAACTTAGACTTAAAAGATTTATTCCAGCACATCTAGAAAAGCCAATTGACCATCTCCTCCCACACTTCCAGAATAAGTGAACTTTCCCTATGCCTTACAGAAAGAAACCTGTTTGTTTGCTGGCCTTTAGATTTCCCCCTTGTGTGTAACGTTTTGGGTCTACCCTTAGTGATGAATACATTAATTGATTTTTGTTTTCCTATATACAGCTTCACTGGTGCTTGTGTACATTTCTCATTTCTTGTAATTTTATACTCCTTTTTTTCTGAACTGTCAGGGATTTTTATCCATTCTTTAATGTTTTGGGGTATGACTTGATATGTATATTATACAGAGAAAAATTACAAAGCTTGTATGGAGGTTGCAGATTACACTACAGACACTTCATGTATTTCTGATTACAGTTCTGCCAACAAATGTCTTTTGAAAGTGGCCGGATATGCAGCTCAACTGGAACAGTACCAAAAGGCCATAGAGATTTATGAGCAAGTAAGTATGCAGATTAGCTTTCAGATTTCTTCTGACTTTGATTATTATTGTTCCCATTGTGCTTAATTTCTTTCAGAATTCTGTTTTAGTCTTAAAATATTTTAACTGCTCTCTGTTTCACTCTTCCCACTTTGTGAAATTTAAAATTGTTTAGCTGCATTCTAATATTCTTCACTCTGTTTACCTCTCGCGTCACATTTTAAAAGGTAAGGCGGAACCAAGAATGTTTTATTATTTTAATGCTTTCAAACTTAAACGGTCAACCACCTGTTGTACAACTTAGCAGGAGAACAGATACTTAATGCCTAAAATGAAAGCTTTCATTTTGAGCAAGGCTGAGTCCTTGCCTAGGCCAAATGTGTATCCATATGTGTACTTAATTGTAATGTGTAGAATATTAATAGTTTGTGCCCATTCATTTTGTGTATGAGTACACTCTGCTGAACATACCCACATACATAGGATTTCATTCTGCCCATACCTAGTCCTTCTCGTTAATAGTATGAGAATGCTACATGACCAGAGATGTAAAATTACATTGACGTTATGTGGTTTGGAAATGCAATGAAATATAATAGATGGCTGGATGAAACTGATTGCAATGGAAGGGCTCTTTCTTGGTTGCATTAAGTAAGGTGTTTGAGGGAATTAATTGTGAATCAATAGAAGAAACATGGAGTATTGGTAGAGGAGACAACCAGTGTAACTGAAGTAAAAGGCAAACCAGTGTGGAAGAAATTGGGACTTCACCCAGTAGCCATGGAGAAAACTTGAAAACGGTTTATTAGTAAAGCAGAATGCAAGAAGGCATTTTATTTTAAAATAACACCAGCAACCTGGGAGTGGTCTTCAGATAGGCTACCCAAGTAGTTTTGAGACTGATGCTGTGAAATATGCATTTTTATTAAGTTTCATTGTTTTATCTAGATGTTATATTGGTGCTTCATGAAATATGCAATTGAAAAATACAGTTTTAACAAAAAATACTACATTTTTTGATTGGACACGTATAAAAAAATCCTTCTTTAATATAAATGAAAGTTTATCTTTGCTTTTCTAAGGCAAGGGGAGATGATGCCACAGTTTTTTTCTCTATCTTATTGTTAGTACCACTGACTTCTAGTTTTTCCTATTTTGCATCTTAATTATGCATGTTAGTTGAATGAGCAGACAGACACCTGTTACATTTGCCAGTAAAATTTTTGTTTAATACAGTTACCTATATTGCTGTGTAAAATCCATTGCATCTCTACGTATGTATCACACTGCAAAATCCAGATGCAGGTATTGGAGGGAGACAAGTTCTTAACATAAAACTATGTTACTAACTTAACATAAAATGAAGTCATGTCAGGTGCAAGCCCCATCTCAGATTCTGGCTGTAGGAGATGCCATTAGAGATTTTGTACTTTACTTCTACTTTTCTAGTTGATAACACCCCCTGGTAATACACGAAAAAGAACTGATCTTGAGATGCCTTTTGTTACTTTAGTTTACTTTATACCATGGTTTTGAGACGTGGCTTTGCCCTCCACCCCCACCCCTTAACCTAATATAGCCACCTCCAGAGGTTACACCAACATGTGATTTGCAGTGCTATTAATGAAAGATTGCAGTTTTCATTATTGGTGCCTTTCTTGAATATAACTGTATCCCTGACTTGATATGTAATGTATATGTGTGTGTGTATTATAGTCATATCAACAATGGTCGACTGCAAAATAAATGACTATCAAAAGATCAGGCAAAACAGAGTGACTTCACAAATGAATGAATGAATTACAAATCACTGACTACATAATAATATCACTATCTACTACACAATTTAAAATAAATAAATAACACCCTTTCGACATTTGGAGGTTAAGCCCCCACAATACCACTACTTTTTATATGCTAACTCTAAAACTGCTCAACAATGAGGATAGGGTATATTCCTAATCCCCTATGCACCATGATCTCACCCCACTACAACAAATTAAATGCCTAAGACTATCCAACACATACCAACCATACAGTGGATATAAAACGTTTACACACCCCTGTTAAAATGCTAGGTTTTTGTGATATAAAAAATTGAGACCAAAATAAATCATTTCAGAACTTTTCCCACCTTTAATGTGACCTATAACCTGTACAGTTCAATTGAAAAACAAACAAATCTGTTAGGGTAAAAATAAAAAAACATACAATAAGCTGGTTGCATAGGTGTGCACACCCTTAAATGTATACTGTGTTGAAGCACCTTTTGATTTAATTACAGGATTCAGTCTTCTTAGGTACACAGCTGCCATCAATTAAAGAGAGCCTGATTAACCCCAAATAAAGTTTAGCTGTCCTAGTAGGATTTTCCTGACATTTACTTAGTTGCCTGCTACAGCAAAAGCCATGGTTCGCAGAGAGCGTACAAAGCATGAAAGGGATCTCATTGTTGAAAGGTATCAGTCAGGAGAAGGGTACAAAAAAATTTCCACAGCATTGGCTATACCATGGGACACAGTGAAGACAGCCATCAAAAAGTGGGGAAATATGGGACAATAGTGATGTTGCAAAGAACTGGACATCCCTCCAAAATTGATGAAAAGACAAGATGAAAACTGGTCAGGGAGGCTGCCAAGAGACCTATAGCAGCCCTGAAGGAGCTGCAGGAAGTTCTGGCAAGTACTGGTTGTGTACTACATGTGACAGCAATCTCCTGTATTCTGAATATGTCTGGGTTATGGGGTAGGGGTGCAAGATGGAAGCCTTTTCTTACACACACAAACATCCAGGCCCAGCAAAACTTTGCAAAGCAATACATCAGGTCTCCCAAAAGCATGTCGGAAAATGTATTATGGTCTGATGAGACCAAGGTTGAACTTTTTGGCCACAATTCCAAAAGTACGTTTGGCGCAAACACAACACTTTGCTTCACCAAAAGAACACCTTCCTCACGATGAAGCATGGTGGTTGGCAGTATCATGCTTTGGGGTCGCCTTTCTTCACCTGGAACTAGGGCTTTAGTCAAGGTGGAGGAATTATGAACAGTTCCAAATACCAGTCACTTGTGGCCCAAAACCGTCAGGCGTCTGCTAGAAAGCTGAAGATGAAGAGGAATTTCACCTTTCAACACGACAATGACCCAAGCAAACATCCTGATCAACAAAAGAATGGTTTCACCAGAAGAAAATTAAAGTTTTGGAATGGCCTAGTCAAGAGCCCAGACCTAAATCCAATAAAAATCTGTGGGGTGACCTGAAGAGGGCTGTGCATAAGAGATGCCCTCGCAATCTGACAGATTTGGAGCACTTTTGCAAGGAAGAGTGGGCAAATATTGTCAAGTCAAGGTATGCCATGCTGATAGACTCCTACCCAAGAAGACTGAATGCTGTACTTAAATCAAAAGATGCTTCAACAAATTATTAGTTTAAGGGTGTGCACACTTATGCAACCAGCTTATTGTATGTTTTTTTTTTTTTTTTTTATATATTTATTCCCCTAACAGATTTGCTGGTTTTTCCAATTGAATTTTACAGGTTGTAGGTCACATTAAAGGTGGGAAAAGCTTTGAAATGATTTATTGTGGTCTTTTTTTATCACAAAAACTTGACATTTTAACAGGAGTGTGTTAAACTTTTTATATCCACTGTATATCCCATCAGCTGCTTCATACAGTGTAGAATTCACACTAAACCCTAATGCATGCATTACTGACATTCACTCATTAGACATTATCAGCATTACAGAAAAATAAATAATAAAATGCTGCTAAAACCAATATGAATGAATGCTAGCAATGCAGTGCTACCATTTATACATAAACAAACCCTGTTTATTTGCCCTGCTTGTAAGCATTGTCCCACATCAAAATAACCAATAACTTCAGCATTCCACACTGCACAACCCAAAGTACTAAAAGATTACCCAGTCATTGTAAAACAGAAAGTTGACCTTACTGTGTTCACACAAATGTTTGCTCAACCAGCAGTGTATTTGCTCTATTAACTGGTTGACCATCTGTGTAGTTGACCATATTCAGCACACGCATCGTCTGTTTAGTCTATGCTGTTTGGTCACCTAAATAGATAGTTGACAGGTGGGCAAGATTGCACAGTTCTTTGGATAGGAGAATGCGCCCTTTCACCAGTGTTGTGCAGTATGTGAGTCAGTATATGTAATTAGAGGGTGTATGGTGCACAGGGGGGTTGTCCCTCATAAACAGTGTTTTTACCTTTATGTTTGTATATGCTGAGGATTTTTATTGGTGCACACGTAACATCAGAACATTTGCAACGTCAGTGTTTTTTGTTCAGTGTTGTGAATGTCAACATTTGGGAGTTTTTAGTAAATGTGTCTGTGTGTCATGGCACAAAAACTTATTTAAGCAGAATTAATACTATGAATAATATGCCTGAAATGCATGATTCTTTCTGTAGGAAGAGTATAGCATTTTTCCCCCAAGTCTGTGGCTTACATGTTTTATTTTGATCAAGTCAGGGAGTCTTCATTACAGAGAGAGGCATCACATGGCACAACTGCAAACCTTGCAATTAAAAGTACAAAGGCAGTCTTCACTTTAAAAGATTGCACATATTTTTTCCAGATTAAACAAATTAAACTAACCTTGTTGTCAATCCTTAACATCACAGGTAGGGTTTCCCCACAATTTCTTGACCACTGTGGGAGGCCTAATAAACTGAGCACATATAAAAACGTTAGTCCAAGTGCCTTTCGTTACAAACAGACCTTGCTTTTCTCCATTAGATATGTATTCTTTTAAGCTAAGGTTTAGACTTACCCTTTTATCTTCAGTTACCTCCTTTTCTAAACTTTTTGGGCATAAATTTGCCTCAAACTTGCACGTTCATTAGATTTTTTTTCTTTTTGCATTTTACAGTAAATTATTGTATGTGATGCAGCAGTTATTAAATTTAATAGCATTTAAGATATCATAAACATTGTTTTTAAATCACTTGAATAGATAAAAGGCTTCAAAAGATCTCTCTCTAAAACTGCAGCTTTTTTAATTACTTGTATGATTAGTGATACCTTGTCCAGACAAGTATGCTGGTTACTGAGTAAACAAAAATGTCACTCATTGAAAAGTACCCAGTCTCAATGTGGTAGAACTCGGACATTTTTGCAGGGGGTCTACGGCTCTATACATTAATATGGAGATTTTTCTCCCCTCACTATCTCCTTCCTTACAAACATATAACAGCACTAGAGCTGTACCACTGTTGAGGAAGGTAACAACTATTGAGAAGCTGTCCCTTTAATGAATAGGGGTAGAATCAGTTGCCATTTTAGGTATATTATTTAAAGAAATATTTTTTTTCTTTTTGCAACAATGCTGGTTTTAACAATGGAGGTATAATTACTTTTTTAAAGACAAACCAAGAGAAGACCTGATTGAGATTTTTTAACTCCATGTTTGGGTCGCAGATATTACTGGTAACTTTGAATTCCAGGGAACAGGTATTATGCTCATTTCTGGAGGTTGCCTCATATATTCACAGATGATTTTGTTTGGAGTCTTTGACTTATTGGTAAAAAGTTTAAGTAATGACTTTTTTGCACTAAGTTGAGTATACAGTCTTTAACTTGTTTCAGCAACTACTTTCTGCAAGTTTATGATGAAACACTAGAATAGGGGAAGTTTTCTAGCACATAAAATCAGGAAGCATACATGCGGCAAATAAACTCTTTTAACCACAGTCTGTGTAGGATGTTTTGGTTCTGGATGATTTGCAGATTTTAAATTCTTTTGGTATTGTACTGTTTTAATGCCAGTAAGTTGTATTTGATAAAACAAGATCCAGACTAGTCATTCTGCAGGCAGGCAGACTAGTAGAGAAATACCTTTTCTCGTCTTATTAAAAACAAAAACATGCATTGCTTGACACCAGCTTTTTTGAAAGGTCATAGAAGGAAGGAAATGACATTGCAAGTACAATTTTTACAGATAAAGTACTATTTTCACACGCAACAATTATTTGACTGCCAAATGCAAGCTGAATGATAGCCTGAAATGTGTTAGTTGAAGTTTGGTGGTTTTGGCTTTTAAAGGAACAGACATCTTTGGAATGCCGTAGTCACATGATGGAGCACCTAGTCACAATCCCAGCTATTATTATTATTTTTTAAGACAACCCAAGTATTCGGACAGTTAGTTTGGCCTGCAATTTTGGATAAGTAATAGGTTCACAGGAAAGTTCTAGGCTAGCTGCTCCTGCAGGCTTTTTTAAGCCTAGCCAGTTTCCCTTTTAGTGCTTGAATTAACCTATCCCATTTGGTTAGAGACTGGCCTTACCCATCCCATGGTCTGTAATTATATATTATCCCTAATGAAAAAACTGGAATCATACCATAGATAATTTAAGGGGACACATGCATGGGATAAAGCATTTAGGAGCCGCTAATGTCCATTAGTAGTACAGGAGGCAGTCCGGGTAAATTTAGATCTAAATTGCTGTTGAATATGGTCAGGGATGAAGTTTCTTTTATGTGGCTGGGAAGTCTGTTCCAGAGCAGCAAGTATCCTCTTTGAGATATACTTGTGCTCACACACACTTAGGTGGCAAGCGATGATGTTCTCAGGAATTTTCAGGGTGGTGATACACTACAGTTGTGCTTTAAAAACAATAGTGAATCAGACAAAGAATAAAAACAAAAACCACTATAACTCCACTTTTAATCATAACAATATTGGCAACTCCATTCAGAAGTGTTTTACTGTTACGCAATACATGTATTTTCTGTTGCTGAGTTTCATCATCTGTTAGTAATAACAACCTATATTAAAACTAAAAACAGTTCAGCAATCAACATGATGTTGTCTTTGCCTCAACTGTGATCTGTGAAATGCACTGGAGTGATTAACTGCTGAATGTAAAGTAGTTTTGATGAGAGTCAGCACTTTGTAAATCAGAAGTCCTAGATCTCTCCTTTAAAAGAGTATATTGCTCTCTGCAGGTGGGGTTGGGTAGCCACCTCAAATGGAAGACTTTAAGTATATTGGAGTATTGCTCATAAGAGTTGAGTGAATTGGGAGATTGACAAGTAGATAGGTGCAGCTGTGGGAGTACTGTAAGCATTGTAATGGACTGGTGGTGAAGCAGGAATTGGGCTAAAGGATGAACCTTTGAGTTGACCATTTAGTCTGTGCTCCTGTCTTCACCTGTGGACATAAATGTTGGATAGTGACTAAAAGGGTAAAGATCCTTGATGTAGAAGGTAGAAATGAGGTTCCTTAGTAGGGTTACTGGACCCATTGTCTAGGATAGAGTGAAGATTGTGGATCAGAATCACAGTTTGTTTGAGAGAAGCCAGCTGAAGTGGTTTGAGGAACTAGTGAGGCTGCCCCTCCCCCCCCCCCCCGCCTTAAGAGGGAGGTTACCAGGCAAAGCTTGCTGGAAGGAGACCCCACAGCTCACCCAGAAAGTAAGTTTATATTTTTCATTTGACCTGGAAATGCCCAGTCACCCTCCAGGATTCCTTGGAAACTGTTACTGAGGATAGAGAAATCTGGTCTGCCGTGTTCAGCTTGCTGTGGATGAATGCATGCATGGGATGGATCATGGGATGGATTAGTTATTGTGTTACCAACAGTGCTACAAATGTCACTGTTCTGTCATTTTTGGTAGAGTAAAGCTCCATCTCATATGCTAAAAGTCCAAGTACTTTAGTCAGTTATACATCTTTTCTTAGTACTCCAGATATCAGTCTGGCAAAATCTTCCTTAAAGCTATCTCGACATGTGCACGAGCTAAATACTTGTCCCTGTGTACCCTAGTACCTTGTCCTCACATTTATAGTAATGTGTGCCTACATTTAGGAGAATGGTTTGCACTCTCTGCTCTCTGATGCCTTTTTTTTTTTTTTTACAAAACTAATATAGATGTAGGTAATATACCAAATCCATTTTTTCCACTGGCTAATCCCTCCTGTCACAACTAACCTTCAGTCTTCTCCATTACCTAACATTTCATTTTTTTCAAGAATTTATCCATACTGTTTACTAATCCCTTTATCATAGTAATAAAAAAATATGGTACTTATGTATTAACACAACCACATTCCAAATGTAAGTAGTGATCCATAGCTCTCAACCTTCCCTTTCTAAAATGAGGAACACTATCTCAACCTCTTAGCTCAAATAATCTGGACAAAACGGTACATAATGGTGGGATGAAGGCCCAAAAATAGGAGTAGACTTTAAACAATGCACTTACAAACTTAGACAGCAGTTACAATAACATGGCTTGTATTAAAATACATTTTCTAAATGATATGAAGTCTGAAAATCAGTGTATGTCATTATGTAGTAATTTAATTCCTTAGATCATCCAAGCGATTAGCCAGAAAAACATAAATTTTATGAGGAACAGATCACATTTTTGAAGCAAAAGTCTGTACAGTTAACATACTATAGGTAGTGGCAGAGTGTCTTCTACTGGCTCTGGTACTCCAACTCACACTTCCACTACCAAAACTCCACAGGGACCATTCTGCAGGCCTTTGTGGCCAAATCTCCCCAATACCTGTCTCACTGCTCTCACTACATCCACTCGTTTCCCTTCTGCTGTCAGTGCACTCCATGCTACACAGCTACACTTTATCTGTTGAATGCATCATTCCCGCTGTACAGTTGTGCAACGATATTGTATTCCATAGAGCGGAATAGAAAAAAAAACGAGGCGGTATAAATGTGGTTGTCATAATATGCAAGTACCAAAAATATTTTAGGTTGGCTGAAAAAAAGTTACTCCCTTTCACTCTCCACTAATCACCCGATCTCTCTTGTATTCAGTTGTTCTCATATCTGTAATTCAGACCTTTTCCTTTGTTCTATCCCTTTTCTTCTGTTTGCCCCTTCCACTACTGTCTGATTACTGTCACATTTTTCTCCTTTATCTCTTCCCTCTAACAGGGCTTTTT